>NC_056738.1:530493875-530636375 GCF_019279795.1 Protopterus annectens | reverse complement strand
ATATATATATATATATATATATAGATATATGTGTGTATATATATGTATATCTGTATCTGCATACCTGTTTCTGTGTATCTGTATGCTGGAGATGTTGATGGCTTCCACATTTTACATTTCCTATGGGAGGCAGACTGTACTGCATGATATGTTACCAATACTAGCCTGACATCATACAGGTGGGATGTAGTAATATTAACATCTTGTGCCCATGTTGTGACAGGTCCTGGTTATGGGATCTGCAACACTTGGTAGTGTATTGCAGGGCGGACATGTTTGGCTGTGGGGGTGGGATACCTATTCATACATGACGTATTGTGTGTGGGGCCTCTCATCCCCATTAATGGTGCATGTGGGCATATGTGTGTTTGTTAATCTGCCATTGCTATCAATAGATGTATGGCCATATATACCTATATAGATATATATATATATATATATATATATATATATATATATATATATATATATATATATATATATATAAATATAACTATGTCCGTATATATCTACATAGATATATATCTGTGTACACATATGTAACTTGCTGTGTATATGTAGACATATAGGTGTAGACACATGTATGTGTCAATGTAGGCATTTGCATGTATATATGTTCATATATATTAATATATATTTATATACTTTTAGAAATATATATATATATATATATATATATATATATATATATATATCTACATACATAGGTATGTTGTATCTGTTTAGATATTAATATATTTACACACACATACATCTAGATGCTGATATACATTCTCTGTACTGTTGCATGCCTGGACTGGATGATATGTTTCTGAAAATATCAGCTTTATTTATATCTGGCATGGCTTATTGGTAAATCACTTTGTCTATGGTGTGCAGGGTCCTGGGTTCAAGTCTTGCAGAGGCTATTTATTTTGTTGCTGGGCAGAACATGGGTCATTGGATACAGAGGGCTTAAGGCACTTTTAAGCAGTTGTAAGCAGGTTTGCACAGGTTTTCTTGGAGGTAAGCACTACTAACTTCCAGTTACAGCTTCTTACACACAGTTAGTGTCTACTTTGCTTATTCTGTGTAGGCAATGCTTACCACCATGCAAATACACTTAAACACGCTTACTAGTGCTTAAATATGCATACTACTGCTTATTTGTCCTTAAACCTGCTTACTAGTGCCTTATTCATTATGACACTGACACTTCACATGTGCATTTCCTGCAGTACTCCAGTCCATAAATATATGTTTTTTCATGGGTTTTGCAACATAAATATTGGTTATAACATGCTTTGTCATGTAAAATAGACTGCGCTGCAGTGGGACTCGAACTGGGAATGCCTGCTCATTAGGCGAATGCTCTGCCCACTACAATATTGCTGTGCTGCTTCACTTGCATATATCTTCCTTTGTTATCCTCTTCAGCCTTTTAAGCTGCTTTAACTGTAGCTAAGCAATGGGCACACCTGCGCACCTTTGGTTAGCTGTACTCAGATTAAAAAAATAAATAAAGGGGTATCTTCATTTGATTTTTATGTACTGTTGCTGTTGTACACATGGGGGACTGTTGGTGGGGATATGAGGACACCTATGAGCAATCTCGCTCATTTCTTAACACCTTCTGCTGTTCTACATTGCAGGGGTGTGTTTGTTCTGAGAGCTCTGCTCTCAGACATGCCCCCTACACTCATACACACTCCGTGTAAGCCTAGGAGCTCGGGCAGTGCACCTTGTTAATATGCATGGCGTGCTGCCATCCTGCTCCTAAATGGGCACTTCCGTGCAGGACTAAGCCACTCCTGCATGGAAGATTAATGAATCTGAGGGATTAACTCTAGTATTATTTGTACTTTGGGACTGTGAATTTTTGAATCTGTTTTATTAGGTTAATAATTGTTAAACAATTTAAAAGTCACTCATCTCCACTTTGTGTACTTTATATAACTTTCCATTAACTGTTTGGTGTTTAGGAATCTATACCCAATATTACATTTATATATTACACTGGGACATATCTTTGCATATTATAACAATATTCCCTATTTGGGTTCTGTCTGTTTGTGATTCAACTTTTGGGACCTTGACACTCAAGATTTTTTCCTTATTAGGAATGAGCTATACCAAAGGGTAACATCCTTGGCAGGAAGTATATTCACAGTGGTAGGGTCAGTCTTATTATTATTATCAATACCTATTTAACATTTGCATGTTGGGAATATGACTATTGTTATCAGCCTTGCTTGATCCATGGTCTGTTTTTTTTTTGGATGGCAACAAATATTCATGAGCGGCAAGGGCTATTATAGTTTATGATTAATATTATGGTGGAGATTATGGATATGCGGACTATGGACTTAGCACTGCTTAAGAATAAATGTCAGTTATTATCTGAGTGATTTAATAGCAGGGGCTAATATTGTCCTAAGTCTAACTAAATGTTGGATATTTATATGAACACTTTATAATTGCAGAGTCACTGACTGGATTGGTTCTGATAATTGAGTGTTGAGACTTAGCACTGCTTAAAACATATTTATTGAGGAGCAGGGACTAATATTTTCCACAGTCAACCATGATTTTATTGGATTTGTACATTAACATACCATTGCTGTAAAGGTTGCCTATTATTTCAAAATCTATATGACTTAAAATCTATAAGACAAAAATTTTTGAAATAGCAGTATAGGACTTTTTCTTTACCATTGGATCAAGCTTAGGCTTTTGGTTACTCCAGTTGGGGCATTTATTATATATTCATAGTTCCAATACATGTTGTTAGTATAGGGGATAAATAGTATTAATTTTAAGTGCTGATTATTGACCACCAGTGGATCTTACTAACCTGATGCAGGGTTTATCCTCATACAGGGACGAGTTGGCCATTTTTGGCCTAGGCAATACAGTTAATCAGAGTGGGCCCAAGGATTTGGTTTTAGAAAATACATGTGAAGCACAATTTCTCAAAATAAGAGCATGAGGTCCCTTTGGACCAATTTATGGCATTCTAAGCTCTTTAAGGCATACCTAACCAAGAGTATTTCACCAAGGGGGCTGAGGGTACGTATACAGCCATTGGTTCATAATATTAACACAACCCTGACAGAACAATGGCATTTGGCTCCACAAAGAGCTTCCATGGTTTTGTGGAAGTTTTGGCTTCTCATTACGAGAGAACTATTGTTAAGGATATATCAGAAATCACCCAAATGTGTGCGGACATTCAGAAATTTTAAGGACAAGAACCCTATAACCCTGGTCTTAAGAAACTTAGTCAGGATCTTTTAACCCTGGAGCAGCAATTGAAAGACAGGAAAATTAGAAAGTTCTACAGGGATCTAGCTGACTATGAGGGTGGGCATCCCTTTTCCAGTAATAAGCATGTCAGGTTTGAACAAACACATAGGAAGGTGGTCAAAAGGAAAAGACCAAGGCCTATTTTAAAGAAGCTGTTCTCAACCAGCTATGATACTTCTGGTGAGGAGTCCTCGTCAGGGTTAGAGCCTGATGCGCAGCATGCCCCAGATTCCCCAGCCTGTAAACAAAGCAATACACAGATCCCTTTAGGGGCAAGCAAGGGGGGGCAGGAAACATCACAAAGATGGACAATATGGAAGGATTGTTAAAACTGATGGTGCAGAAATAGAACATAACAATGTACTGAATGTCTCATCCACCCCTTTGTCACCCACCCAAGTTAAAACTTTGAATAAAGGTCTTAATTTTATACCTGGCTTTTATGTGTCTGAAGATACATTTGCACAAGATATTACCTCATTTTGTAGATTGCTTAACCTGAGATTATTTTTTCAGACAGCACCTAATCCTAAATCGCAGGATGGTTTCAGATACCACAAATCTAATTTTATGCCACCAGTGCATCATAGAGAGATCTGAGATTCTCAGAGATCTACATTTTCACTTTAGGGAGTTCCGTGCCAAATCAAACAATCCCTCAAAGATTGAAATGGAGGCTATCCAGGAACTAGAAACAAATTAAGAGTTGGCAATATTGTCTGGTGGATAAGGGTGGGGCAGTAGTTATAAAGGATTGGACCCAATACAACACAGAAGCTGTGAGACAGCTAACTGACAGTCATTACTATACTCATATAACATTGGATCAACTCCTGGTTTCAAGAAACAAATTTATCAGTTTTTGGCAATCCGCCAAGAACAAGGGAATCACACATTACATCATCTTACGGTGCCTGACCCTTCCAGGCAATATATATATTTTCTACCCAAAATACATAAGAATTTAGAAAATCCACCTGGTAGACCTATAGTTTCAGTTCAGGTTCTATCACTGAACCATTATCTCAATTTCTGACACAATATCTTAAACCATTTTTGAAATGGGTTAGGGCCCGCGTCCAAGACACTACACAATTCCTTAAAGTTATTTCTGAGATGCAGCTTGAGCCAGGGTGGTTACTTTGCACCCTAGATGTTTTTGCATTATACACTAATATTCCTCACTGGGCGGGCCTGAAAGCATTAGAATACTGATTATATAAGTCAGAGTTGTACCAACCGGGTTTCAGCACTTTTTTACTTTGCCTTTCGGAACATGTTCTAACTAAGAACATGTTCTATTACCAGAACAAATGCTACTTACAAATACAAGGCACTGCTATGGGAGCCTCATTTGCTCCCATATATGCTGACTTATTCATGGACCAGGTCATCTATGACAATTCACACAATCTCTATCTAGATGAGATCAATACTTGGAGAAGATACTTGGATGACTGCCGGTTAGTATGGAGATCGGACTCTGACTATGTTATGGAGTTTCATACTTTTAAAGTAAAAAAACACAGACAACAATCCAAAAAAACGGGTTCGGTTGCAAAGAGATAAAGAAAGATAAAAGTTTCAAATAAGCAACTAGGAAGTGCTTAAAAGGAGAACTGTTCTTAAATAAGTAAAAAATAAATCCAGTACATCCAGTGAATCAAGCACTTTCGTCTCCAACCATTTGGAGACTTTATCAAGATAGAGCATGCCCAACACAATAGTATATTTATAATACAAAGTTAATTAGTGAACCAATCAACATCCAAGGTTCATGAATAATTCATGAATAATTCATGAGCAATGACTGTTCCTACAATTTGCATCATATAATGTCAAATAAACACACATAAAACATTCATAATCCTAATATTACCCACTATAATTCATATAAATACATAACTAATATAATAATAAAATACATTAATAAAATACATTAAATATGTGCCAGCAAAGTCTGATAAAATCTCAACATTTCCTATATGTTATGCACCTCAATAAATAAACCCCAATATATTATAATATAAATGAATAAATACATAAAATAGATATAGTATAAAATTCACAAATTATATATATATATATATATATATATATATATATATATATATATACATAAAATTAATGCATATGTTTCAACTATTATAAACTACAAGGACATTTTTTTAAAAGCATCATCTGTCTAAAGCTTTTAGTCTTAAAAAACAAGTGATTGCAACAGATTCATTTAAGCCTGGATATTGAGTTGCATTTGTTCTCAACTGCCATAAGGCCTCACTTTTCTCCAAGTATAAAGTCCAAGGTCCACCTCTTGGGTCTAGCTCATTAACTTCAATAACAGTGAATTTAAAGTCATGTCCGGGCCACTCCATACAATGTTTTGCAAGGGCATTGATTTCTTTTTGCAGTCTGATGTCTCTCAAATGCTCATAAATACAGTTTTTAAGTTTCCTTTCTGTCTTTCCAATGTAAAAACAAACTCATTTGGAACAGAAAGCACAATAAACCACCTTTTCAGTATAACAGCTGCACTTTTTTGTAAAGAAACCTTTATACCATTAATGTTAAACTTTGACCCTTCCTTAATATATTGGCAATAATTGCATGTCCCACACTTCTTCATATGGCCCCCATTCCGAATCCGGTTACTCCCTTCAAATATGTTCTTTAAGGTTTGTCCCTTTCTATAGACCACAATAGGCTTCTGACTTATGCATTGTCTAATGTCATTGCTTGAAGTCAAAATTATCCATTTTTTATCTAAAATTCTAAAAGTTTCTTTACTGTCAAGATTATAAGAGGTGATAAAGGCTGAACAGAAAGTCCTTGTAGTTTATAATAGTTGAAACATATGCATTAATTTTATATATATATATATATATATATATATATATATATTTGTGAATTTTATACTATATCTATTTTATGTATTTATTTATTTCTATTATAATATATTAGGGTTTATTTACTGAGGTGCATAACATATAGGAAATGTTAAGATTTTATCATACTTTATTGGCACATATTTAATGTCATTTATTAATGTATTTTATTATTATATTAGTTATGTATTTATATGAATTATAGTGGGTAATATTAGGATTATGAATGCTTTATGTGTGTTTATTTGACATTATATGATGCAAATTGTAGGAACAGTCATTGCTCATGAATTATTCATGAACCTTGGATGCTGATTGGTTCACTAATTAACTTTGTATTATAAATATACTATTGTGCTGGGCATGCTCTATCTTGAGAAAGTCTCCAAATGGTTGGAGATGAAAGCACTTGATTCACTGGATGTATTGGGTTTATTTTTTACTTGTTTAATAAAAGTTCTCCTTTTAAGCACTTCTTAGTTGCTTATTTGAAACTTTTATCTTTCTTCATCTCTGCAACCGAGGCCGTTTTTGGGATTATGTTATGGAGTTTGTTGGATATTTAAATAATAACAAATGGGGTATACAATTTACAGCCACCTACAACAGCAACAGGATCTCTTTTTTGGATGTTTTAGTCAATAGGAACAATGATTATACTTTAACATCAGAAGTATCGTAAATACCCCCAATATAACTCCTTTCTCCGTGCTACCAGCTTTCCTCCTCCACATATATGCAGAAACATCCCAAAATCACATTTTTTTCCGTATGAAATAAATATGCTCAAATGATGCTACTTATCAGGCGTATCAACCACTAGATTCAGGAATAGGGGCTACAAATTGGGGAACATCTATCAGGCAAGACATTGGGTGGCCAATTGTGACAGGCAGGATGTTTTAACATACAGGGACAAGACTATGGACAAGGATTCCACTGTCCGACTGGTTACTACCTATAGAAGGAATACTGAAGTCCTACTTAATAGTGTGTGTAGACACTGGAACATACTCTTAGCAGATACCAAATTATGTGATATTTTGGTTTACAGATTTCATTTCTATTTCAGGAGAGGCAAAAATTTGGGTTCATTTTTAAGTCATTACAAACATGGTTGGAGATGTAAGGGTGACTCTATACAAACTACTCTCATTGGGGACCAACTTAAGGGATGTTTTCCCTGTGGCCATTGCACCCACTGCAGAAGGGTGAAGAAGACATGCCAGTTCAGCAGCAAAAACACTGGACAAGTATTTAATATTTTCTTTTTGGCGAACTGTCAGACGGACTTGGTGATTTACTTGGCTACCTGCACCTGTTCTGCATTTTATGTGGGACAAATGTCCAGATCTTTAAAATTCAGAATTTCTGAACATTTAAGTGACATCAGACAAAAGAAGTTCACGACTGCTTTATACAAGCACACTGCGGTACATAGGAATATATCCTTTAACTTTACTGTCATAGAATTATTGGACAGAGAACAAATAAAACAAGTTGTCATCAGATTTTAAATAATAAAGACAAGAAATGGATTATCAAACTGGGGGGGGGGTTGTTTTCACCAGGGCTTAATAAATATCTTTAATTGGTATGGTTAATTAATTCACTAATTTGGAGCCTCATCTAGTGGTTGCCTATAAAAAGGAGAACACGTGTATATGTCTTTACTGCACTGAAGAAGGCTTTTAATTTTTATAGCCGAAACCGGTCTGTTTTGTCTCTTTTTTTATTATGGTTTTGAGCTAGTATTTGCAATAAATTCCTTATGCTACAGTCTGCTGGCTCTCAATGTTTTGTACTGCTATAAGATCTTTTTGGAGCCATGCTGTTGCCGTACTTGCAGGCGTTGCTTTATCTATGGATCATACTACTCACAATTTAATAACCATTTCATCAACTCTATACTGGTCCTTGTAAAAAAACAACAGCAACACCCCTCTATCAGATCCTAAAACATCAGACGATAACCCTGACTCTTTTTCCTTCAAACAAGTCCAAACTAATACCATCAAAAAACTTATCTACAAATTTAAACCCTCATCCTTAGCGACTGACCAACTACCTAATGAATTTCTGAAACTAGCAGCAGACGCCCTCTCTCACCTTTTATCCCTACTAATCAATTGTTCAGTTGCTGAGCATTATATTCCCAAACTATTGAAAGTCTCTTATATCATTCCACTATATAAAGGTGGAACCTCAACAGACTTTTCAAATTTCAGGTGAAAAAAAATGAAAAGACCAATGGTTAGACCACAGCTGAAGATAAAAATGGAATAATCCACGTCAGGAAATAAATCACTTGCAGCTTCCCAGTAGTGCCCTTTATAAAACCAAAAGTTGTAACTGAGATGTAGTAGTCAAGGTAGGAAATGGTTCACTTGCAGTTTCACACCACTTTATTAAACAAGAGTAAGCGCTATTGCGATCTAAGTCAGCTGATCACTTCTTCAGACTCATAAAAACAGTTAAAACATTGGTATTTAAAATATGGTTCAACCAATGAAAACACATATAGAACTATGACATAGGCTAATTAAAATTGCATACTTCAGTACATTAATTTGCCTTATATTCTGCATAAGATGAAATAAAATATACATATAACAGACACATTTTATGTAATAATCCATATTACTTAATGTTTTAGTGGTCTGGATTTTAATAAAGGTTTCAAGGAAACAGCATTGTTCAATCCAGGAGACCTATCTGCCTGAAGTAGTAAAATCCATCTTTGTTCGGCTTCCTCTACCTTATTCCTTATATCACCTCCCCTCTTACTTTTATTTATTATTTCTAAAACCATGAAATTAAAAATATGTTTCCTATCTTCTTCTTCCACATGTTTTGCTAAAGCACTTGTGTCTTTTTATATCTCTAAGGTGTTCAAGGATACGTTCCTTTAGACACAAATAGAGGCCTGAACTTTATTCCAGCACAGAAAACAGTATTAACTGATTTATTAAAAGAGCTGAAGTTATTTTCTCGTAACCTAACACTTAAAGCCATGTTTAAAAGAAATGTATTTGATAATATGTTTAAACAACCTAGTGCCTTTGTACCCAAGATACATCCCACAGTTGAAACTTTCACTAATGTGTGTGAACATGAAATTAGAGAGATGCATGCTAAAAATCTTCCACCTAGATTTTATAACTTGAGTAAATCAGGAACTGAAGCACTGTCAGAACTAAAGGATTCTCACAGCATTGAAATTAGGCCTGCTGACAAGGGGGGCAGTGTAGTAGTAATGGATAAGGTTTTTTATTACAAGAAAATGATGGAACTTTTGAATGATACAGATACTTATGTTGAACTAAATGAGAAACAAGTACAAGGTATAATTGACAGGATATCTGTATATATTTTTGACTTATTGATTACTAATTATGTATCAGAGGAATTGTTTGACTACTTTCAGAGAGAACATCCAACTATACCCATTATTTATGGTCTACCTAAAATGCACAAATACATCACACAGCCCCCTATGAGACCTATTGTATCCAGTAAAGGATGGGCCACAGAAGCCATCTCAATTTATATTGAACAAAATTTACAAATAGTCCTAAAATCATGTGAGACTATACTAAGGGATACAAAGGCATTTCTGCGACTGTTATATAATAAGACCAGGAATATAAATAGAAATTATATGTTTGTGACAATGGATATCACTTCACTGTTCACAGTGATACCGAATAAATGGGGTATTGAGAAAATACGTGATATTCTGACCTTGAAACAAGTTTTTCAAAGCACTAAGATTAATTTGATATGTGAGTTGCTTGATATTGTCCGAGAAAATAATGTCTTTATATTCAATGACAAGTTTTATCTACAGAAAGTTGGTGTAGCAATGGGCACGGCTTGTGCTAACAGCTACGCCAACTTAGCATTGGCTGCATGGGAAAAAGATCATGTATTAAGTGCTAGCAATAAATATGCTGGCAAAATTGTATGGTATATACATTTTGTAGATGACGTCTTCCTGTTATGGGATGGTACTAGTGAAGAGTTGCAAGAGATGGTGGAGTACTTACATAGCACCACTAAATTTTAAGATTCACTAGTCAACATTCCAGGGACTCTATTGAGTTCCTAGATGCTAAGAAGACAGCGTTAGATGAACTTACAACAGGGATGTATAGAAAATCTACATGGAGAAATAGTATCTTACATAAGACTAGTATGCATCCAACATTTGTACACAAAAATGTAGTGAAAGGACAATATATGAGAATAAGCCGCTTACATAATATAGATGAAGGCTTTGTGAAGACAATGACTATATTAGAGAAAGACTTTTTAAACAGAGGTTATAGTAAGAAAGACATAAATGAAAGCTCTAAATATACCATTACAAATAGGGATGGGAGATGTAAACCGCTCTTCTCAAATACTATAGAAGATGTTAAAAGCAAGGAAGGTCATGATTTTAAAGTTAGATTCCCTATAACTTATTCAAGTGACATCAGAAGGTTCTGTAATATTTTTGAGAAGAATTGGAATGTTTTATTGTCGGATCCTGACTTGAGAGAATTGTTAGAAGATAGACCCAGCTTTTCTTTTAGAAATAAGAGGTCCTTAAAAAGGCAACTCTGTTATAAATCCAGAAACAATGAAAGAATGATTCTATCTGATAGGCAGAGGACTTTTCCTTGCAGAAATTGTACAGCATGTGACTATTTATATAATAAATCTACATATAAACATCCTACACTAGGATTTATAATTGATATAGATTTTTATGCTGACTGCAGAACACAAAATTTGGTTTATTTCAGCTTCTGCACTGTCTGTCATGCCTTTTATATAGGCAAAACCAATAGGTGTCTAAAGGAACATATCCTTGAACACCTTAGAGATATAAGAAATAAAAAAGACACAAGTGCTTTAGCAAAACATGTGGAAGAAGAAGATAGGAAACATATTTTTTAATTTCATGGTTTTAGAAATAATAAATAAAAGTAAGAGGGGAGGTGATATAAGGAATAAGGTAGAGGAAGCCGAACAAAGATGGATTTTACTACTTCAGGCAGATAGGTCTCCTGGATTGAACAATGCTGTTTCCTTGAAACCTTTTTTAAAATCCAGACCACTAAAACATTAAGTAATATGGATTATTACATAAAATGTGTCTGTTATATGTATATTTTATTTCATCTTATGCAGAATATAAGGCAAATTAATGTACTGATGTATGCAATTTTAATTAGTCTATGTCATAGTTCTATATGTGTTTTCATTGGTTGAACCATATTTTAAATACCAATGTTTTAACTGTTTTTATGAGTCTGAAGAAGTGATCAGCTGACTTAGACCGCGAAAGCGCTTACTCTTGTTTAATAAAGTGGTGTGAAACTGCAAGTGAACCGTTTCCTACCTTGACTACTACATCTCAGTTACAACTTTTGGTTTTATAAAGGGCACTACTGTGAAGCTGCAAGTGATTTATTTCCCGATGTGGGTTATTCCATTTTTATCTTCAGCTGTGGTCTAACCATTGGTCTTTTCATTTTTTTTCGCTTGAGGTGTATACCAGGCGTTTATCCAGCTTTTGTTTTCTTTCACGTGTTTTCAAATTTCAGGCCCATTGCATTCCTCCCTGCCATAGCCAAAATACTGAAAAAATGCATACATACACAACTCCTCAGTTAGCTTCTTGACAATAATCTCCTACTGCCAGTGGCGGCTGGTGACTTCAAATCACAGGGGGGCTGCAGGAGACGCTGAATGGGCGGGGTCAAAGGGAAGGGTGTGGTCAACCATAAAGGGGAGGAGCTATGCACAAAACCACAAAAAAACTAACTTTAATTAAATACGCTGCCCTGGGTGGCAAACCATCATTATGAAAGTCCAATCAAGACAAAAATAAGTGTAGAAGAATAAAAATATTTCAATGCATTGGCTGCATGACAGCTTACTTAATATCTAGATGGAAACAAAAGGTTGTGAGGCATGAAAAATAAATTACTTTTAAATACATTACTGGGATGCCAGTCAAAATCAAGTATAAGAAAACACAGAAGCACTCAACTCAAACCACTTCTCCTTGCACTGCAGTTCTAATTGTAATATATTCAGCTTTATTAAAGTACCAAGCAACATGCTGAAAGTAGAAATCTATGTGATGCCCCCACTTGTAAAAATGTTTCTTATCCAAAAAGACCTGCTGCCTGACAACTTGTTTCATGGGGAAAACATGATAAAAGTAAAAATGAAAAGCAAACAAGAAACAAGCTCAAGATACATTGCTTAAAGGATTACTGTACAGGTTATGGACCACACATGATTGGCATTCTGTTTAGTTTACGGGTAAAGCCTGTAGAGATGACTGGAAGTCTCCAACAAGTGTAATGAGCTTTTTAAAATAATGGAATCCTGTCCTTTAATACCCAAGGCTTATACATTATCTAGTCAAGTATTCTCTGCATGGCAACAACAGAAAGGCTTTCAATGTTGGCAATTCTTTAACAGTATGCTTATTAAAGCTTACTTGCATCTTACGATGTCAGACAAGCTTACCTTATGGTCATTAAAGCATTGCTACTTAAACACAGAGCAACAGGCACTTTGAGTAATAAGCATAAATCAACAGTACAAAAATATGACAGAAACCAGACCATTCTGCAAAATCAAGGACAGATGAAAAGTCACTGTAGTACTTATGCAGTGTGTCCTCCCCATCCAAGGTAGATACAACTACTCCTTGCCTTGCTTGGACACATCCAGAGTCACTACATGGGGAGTGGGGTGCAACAAGCATGTCACAATTTGAAATCTCTCTGGCTGACTGTGATGGCCCTGACACATTTGTCATACCTCTCAACTTCAAGAGCAAGAAATCTGGACAAAGCCATACACAGAAGTGGGACAAAGGCACAACAATAAGGACAATTTTAAATATTGCTCTAATAAACTTAGAAAGATAATAGAATAGGTCTTGCATTAGTATGAATTTTCTGAAGGGTATAAAATCTGAAACTCAAATGTCTGTCATTTTCTAACTTCAGTCTTTAGTGATTTGTCACTAATTTGCCAAAAACACAATTTTATGAAAAATGGACCAAAAATGTGATGCAAAAATATAAAATAGACACACAATACAGCTTCTACCTGTCAAAGAAGGGACACTTTAATATTAGTACTGCTACCTTGAGCAGCTGACAAAATAAAAGAATCTACATGCATTTCAAGTAATCTATAACTGATTATTACAGTTATTTCTTAATTGTAAACCCTCCATGTTTTCTTCCAAAATTGCTATTTTATGGAGGGATTATTAGGGGAAGAGCAACATTTTGAGCCAAAAATTGGGGACAGTTGAGAGGTTGGCTATGCCTAATTCTATAAAGCAATTTATTTGCATGTACCTCTCAACCTGTTAATGCAGTAAATCTGAACAAGGCCAAATATATTGGGGGCACATATAAACAGTACTAAAAATTGCTCTTGTATAAATTGAGACAGTTGATAGAACGGCTCTTACTTTAACATGCATTTTATGAAGGTTATGAAGTCTGAAACTTATTATTTAGTGACTTCTGGCAAATCATTTAGGAATTAAAACTACAAATTTTATGAACAACAAACCAAAAATAAGAAGCAAAAATCTATTCATTCTTTGAAAATCTGGACAGTTGGGAGGTATAGTTCAGCTGGGCCTGTCTGAGTTTGCTGCCCTTCCCCCGGGGACAAAATAATGGTTGAACTGGAGCCTCTGCAGCCATTCCAATTAACCATTACTTGGCTATTTCACTCCATTTACCATAAACACTAATGTGCATACTGCTTTACTTCAATGATTGGACTTCATTTGAAAGTTTTATTTTGTATTTTACAGCACAAACATTAAGTCATCTGTTAAACAAAGCAATGCAGTCTCACAATGAAAACTTAGCATTAAAACTTCTCTGCCCTTGAAACTCACATTCATTGAAACAGCATTGAAACCCACATTCAAAGAAAATACATTTTGCCAGTGGCAGATAAAGATTAATTTTGGGCTGTTTTCGAATCATAGGCCCCTTGCATATGAAACATACATGTGCTCTTTGATACACCTTCCTCATTGTACTAAAAATTATATTCCTTGTACAATACAGTACACTTGTTAGAGGGTGTTTTAAATTTGTTTTGAACATTTTTCCAGTAAGCAATGAAACAAAACATATGCACCCATAATGGCAAAACTGCCCAGTTGAGAACATTTATCATAAAAAGTCTACTCAGACTTCCACAGTCCACCATTATTAGTAAATATACACAATTCTACAGTCCACCATTATTAGTAAATATGCACAATTCCACAGTCCACCATTATTAGTAAATATGCACAATTCTACAGTCCACCATTATCAGTAAATATGCACAATTCTACAGTGCACCTTTATCAGTAAATATGCACAATTCTACAGTCCATATTTAGTGAATTCAGTTCTTGCCATAGCTGTCAACCTTAGCACAAAAACCTGGAAAGCCAATAATGGGGAATACAGTCCCAAAATCGGGACAAATTTATAATATTGATCTTATAAACTTAGAAAATTGCTAGAAAAAAAGTTTGTGCTACTATGTATTCTGAAGAACATGAAGTTTGAAATTCAAATGCCGGTCAATTTTACTGCGGACAGAACAAAAACAATTTTCAGCAGAGACGCAGGGATTAATACTGCAGACACGTCTTTGTAAAATGGCAGGGCATCAGAGCAAATCCACACAAACACAGAGAGGAGATGCAGACTCCACAGAAGCCACCCCAACCAAGAATCAAACCAGAAAACCTATAGCTGTGAGGCAACAATACTACCACTGCACCATCAAATCTGCAAGGAATTAAACATTCAGAAACCTGAAGTCTGAAATTCAAATGCCTGTCAATTTTACTGCGGACAGAACAAAACAATTTTCAGCAGAGATGCAGGGATTAATACTGCAGACACGTCTTTGTAAAATGGCAGGGCACCAGAGCAAATCCACACAAATACAGGGAGGAGATGCAGACAGAAGCCACCCCAACCAAGAATCAAACCAGAAAACCTATAGTTGTGAGGTAACAATACTATCACTGCACCATCAATTATACAAGGAATTAAACATTCAGAAACCTGAAGTCTGAAATTTAAATGCCTGTCAATTTTACTGTGGACAGAACAAAAACAATTTTCAGCAGAGACGCAGGGATTAAAACTGCAGACACATCTTTGTAAAATGGCAGGGCACCAGAGCAAATCCACACAAACACAAGCAGGAGATGCAGACTCCAAACAGAAGCCACCCCAACCAAGAATCAAACCAGAAAACCTATAGCTGTGAGGCAACAATACTACCACCGCACCATCAATTATGCAAGGAATTAAACATTCAGAAACCTGAAGTCTGAAATTCAAATGCCTGTCAATTTTACTGCGGACAGAACAAAACCAATTTTCAGCAGGGATTAAAACTGCAGACACGTCTTTGTAAAATGGCAGGGCACCAGAGCAAATCCACACAAACACATGGAGGAGATGCAGACTCCACACAGAAGCCACCCCAACCAAGAATCAAACCAGAAAACCTATAGCTGTGAGGCAACAATACTACCACTGCACCATCAAATCGCAAGGAAATAAACATTCAGAACCCCTTAAGTCTGAAATTCAAATGCCTATCAATTTTATTTAACATTTTTAATCAGGACAGTCTGACTTGGAACAAATAAACAATTTTCAGCAGAGGCCCAGGAAGAAATAATGCAGACATGTCTTTGTAACATGGGAGGGCACAAAAGCAAACCCACACAAACACAGGAGAAGATACAGACCCCACAAAGAAGGAACCCCAGCCAAGAATCAAACCCAAGAACCTGCAGCTGTGAGGCAACAATGCTACTACTACACCATCAAATATCAAGCATTGCAACATTTACAAACCACAGATATTATGAGGAACAGATCAGATCGAATATGAGGTAAAAATCTGAATTTTTTTTACAAATGGTGGTGGGTAGGGAACTCAAGTCTTTAACACCTGCATACAGGGTACAGGGTTCAAGCCTGAGGCATTCCCTACCACACCACCATAAGCACCTGGGGCATTTTCACACACACACACACACACACACACCCCCTCCAGTAAAGCACAAGCACCATACACAAACTCCAGTAAAGCACAAGCACCATACACACACACACACACACTGTAAATTAAAAAGGCACAAACTCAATAAAAAGGCACCTTACCTGAATGAATACATCCAGAATGTCCGCATACATCCTTCAGCGCAATACTGAAGACCCGAGATCCCAATGCTCCTTCCCCGACCGACGAGATCCCTAAGGCTCTGTCCCGAGTCCCTGCTGCTCCTCTTGCAGTCCGGACGCGTCCTATACTCCTGGCGGGTCTGTGCACTGTAAAAGTGCACAGACGTCTCCTTGTGTCCCTCTATGGGACGGCCGGAAGCTTGAGCATGCGCATAGACCGATAAGTCGGGACTCGGTCTATGCGCATGCGCGAAGTCCGCGAAATTAAAAAAAATATTTTTTTTATTTTTCATTTGTTTTTCTTCTTGCTTTTTTATTTTTGAGGGGGCTGCAGTCCGGCAGCCCTATGCCACGAGCCGCCCCTGCCTACTGCTGACACAACACGGCTTTAGACCAAAACACAGAACAACTACTTTACTGGTTAGTTTCACAGACTCAGTCAACCAGCTCAGAAATAATAACCAGCTAGTGTCTTCCATCTTTTTAGATATACTAAAACAATAAGTAAAAAGGTCACACAGACAAACAAATCAGTAAAAACTAAAACAAAAATCTAGCCAGGCTAGATTTTCCACTGTGTGATTCCTTAAACTTCTTGTATTAGAGGCAACATGGGATATATGCAAATGACCCTTAATGACATCAGGTGTTTCAGCTATATGGCAATTCTGAATGTCCATGACCTTTTTCTTTTTAAGTCTATTTATGGAAAATTTCAGGCAAAAAACCCGACATGCATGTTTCAGCCTTCTTAAGGCATCATAAGCACAGCATAAGTGGAATGTTGAGCTAACCTTTAGAAACAGAAGGTCGTCATGCCCAGCTGATATCCATAAGCATTACCATTGCCATATACCTAGTTTTTCTAGGGGTCCTGCTATAACAATGTTCCAATGCTGCTGTGTTTTGACCAGTCAGGTTGAAACATTCTGAATGCCTTTTTCCAAAATAGCTACTAAACATCAAGTCTAACTGGCATTTAAACTTACTGAGTATCTCACATTTAGAAGCAGTCAGTTCCACAGAGAACTAGCCTTCTGATGAAAAAGGTTTCCTCAGATTTGAATGACATTTATCTACTTCTATCATGCAGTTGTTCATTTGTTATATGTTTAAGAAAGACATTTTGTGTACAGTACTGATTGCAAAACATTGTACTTCAAACATCTGGATGTCACTATAAGGCAATGTCTCCAGTATATACTATATCTGTCATAATTTCAATAGGACAAATCAGTCAGGGAAAAGTAATCTTTTTCACATCTGTTATTTTCCTTGTATAGTATTTCTGAATATGTCCAAGACTAATCATATTGTTCATTGAATATATGAGCAAGAGATATTTATTTCCAGTATAATCAGCAAACATTGTACTTCAAACATCTGAATGCCATTATTAGGTCTCCAGTTTTCACTCTGTCTTACACAGTATAATTTCAAGTAGGTCATAAGTTAGGGGAAGGTAATGTTTTCAAAACTGGCATTTTCTTTATAATGTAAAATTGAATAATTTTAAGTTTGGTTGTGTTTGTTAATACAGTGTGAGCAAAACAAATTGTACAGTTATTCTTCCAGTCTGGCAAGAGATTTGTTTAAAGGCACAAGCCGTGGCATAGCTAGAGTTTGTGCCACCTGGGGCTGTCTTGGAGTTTGCTCCCCCTCCCCTCGCAAAACCATGGTTAAATGGGGCTGCCCTGCAGGCATTCCAGTGTCTCACTACATGGCTATTTCTCCCCCATTTACCATAAACACTGGAATATGCATACTGCTTTATGCTTTACTTCTACAATGATTATTTAGATTTCGTTTAAAACTTTTATTTTAAGTTTTATAGCACAAACACTGATAATCATCTGCCAAACAAGGCAATGCAGTCTCACAATGAAAACAGACAGCATTAAAACTTCTCTTCCCTTGAAACTCACATTCATTGAAACAGCAATGAACCCCACATTCAAAGAAAATGCATCTGGCCAATGGAGGATAAAGTTTACCTTTGGGCTGTTTTCAAATCATAGGCCCCTTGCACACATATTTAGGAGCATGCAATTATAACATGTGTTCTTTGATTCACCTTCCTGATTGTATTAAATTATATTCCTTGTATACTATAGCACACTTGTTAGAGCATGTTTTGTCTTTATTGTTTTGAACATTTTTCCATTAAGCAATGAAACAAAATGTAAGAACCAATAATGACAAAACTGCCTAGTTCAGAACATTTCCATAATAAAAGTCTACTCAAACTTCCATCATTACAATCCAACAATATCAGTAAATATGCACAATCTCTGCAGAAGTAAAAGTCATCTAAATGATTCCACATTAAAGAGATCTGTAACTAATGAAGAGATTCTACTAGCAAACAACTTTATATTTCATTGTTTCATCTACAAATAAAGTGCCTGTTGCCCTTAAAAAATAAACTGCCAATGTTACATTAAAAAATGATAAGCTAGTAATATTGCAATAGGGAATGGATGGCAAATGATAGCAGGTTCATAGTCACTAGGTATCTCCTCCAAAGGTGGACATTCACAGGATTGCAGCATCCACTCCCTGTAAAGTACAACATAGTACAGTATCAGCAATCTCTCTACATACCATAGGAGTAGAACCCACTGCCATCTGCATCAAAAGCAAGTATACTACCTGTTGTGCTACTAACAATGCAAACAAACTTAGCACATGCAGCACTAAACTTCTCCTCCCCTGAAACTCTCAGCTCCATGTAAAATCCACTTGATGCTCAATTAAATCTCTCACCTTTGCAACATAAGAAATCTGTAAAAAGCCAAAATTTATCTGGAGGGGGGACAAATGTCCAAAATCAGGGACACATTTTAAACATTGTTTGTATAATCTTGGAAGGTTGCTAGAATAAAGTGTTTTGTGTTACCATGGGTTTCCTGAAAGATATGAAGAATAAAACTAAACTTCTCCCCTGAAACCCTCAGCTCCTTGTAAACTCCACTTGACACTCAACTAAATCTATCAACTTTGCAGCACAAGAAATCTGGAAAAAGCCAAAAATTATTTTGGGGGGGGGGGACACATGCCCAAAACCAGGGACACATTTTAAACATTGCTTGCATAATCTTAAAAGGTTACTAAACTAAAGTGCTTTGTGTTGCCATGCATTTCCTGAAAGACAGGAAGACTGAAACTTAAATGGCTATCATAATTTAATGAATTCAGTTCTCAATGATTTGCCAGAAAACCACAAATTTTAAGAGGAGCAAACCAAAAGTATGAGTCAAACATTCCAGACATTCTGTGAAAATCTGGACAGTTGAGAGCTTGAATCACAAGTAGTGGTATGGGTAGGCAATTCAGGCTCTTGTTTCTTGTACCTAAGGTACAGGGTTTGAGCCTGAGTAACATGAACCACCAGGTATACTTAACTGGGGCATTTTACACAGAGATACACAGACACACGGCAGCAATAAGAACAGAAAACTCTCCTTACTTAAACAGAGGCAAGCAGTAGTAGAACAAAACCAGCAGCAGAATTCAAAACAAATGTACATGCACACACGGCAGCAATAAGAACAGAAAACTCTCCTTACTTTAACAGCTGCAGGCAGTAGTACAACAGGACCAGCATCAGAATTCAAAACAAATGTAATCAGCAAATCAGGCAGCAGCAATTAGAAAATCCACATGCACGGCAGCAGTAAGAACAGAACCAGAAAACTCTCTTTACTTGAACAGCGGCAGGCAGTAGTAAGAACAGAAGCAGCAGCAAAATTTAAAACAAATGTAAGGAGCAAATCGGGCAGCAGCAATTAGAAAATATCCTTACTTGAACAGCAGCAGCAGAATTACATTGGGCAATACCCAAACAACACTGAGACAGAAACCAACAAAATAAATGTAAGTAGCAATTAGAAAACTTTCCTTAAAGGAAAAGCTGTATTTTAAAATTGCATGCAGACAGGAAGAAGATCAACGCATGTACAGATGTGACACTATGGGCCTGTTCTTAAAGAAGAATGCCCTTAAACATTTTTTTTTAAATTAAAAGTATTATAGTTGACAGTCACAAAAGTGCCACCCAAGGTGGACCCTCCCTCACGTCCTGCCACCCCAACCCCCCAGGTACTCCACTGGGCATCAGTATATCAGATCTCCATGGAGTCTCCCTTTACAGTACAGGTGTCATTGTATAATGATGTTTTCTATAATGGTTTGAACATGAATACTGAAACTTAGTTTCTGATCATTAGTGACAGCCAGATCTTTATAACAGTCCATTTCAGACAGCAACTAATATTAAATGACTGTGGATATTTTAGTGGTGCCAAGATACAGTTTTAAACAGTTAGTAATATTAAACTATATGCTGTTAGCAACAGAGCAAGTGCAAGAGATTGGTAACATTCTGGATGTTATATTGATTTGCAACACCAGCTGTCATAGCTGCTGTCTTAGAGACATCAGCAGACATGCCAGCCCTATATGTTGTATATTAGGCAGAGTGAAAACAAAATTATTGCATAACAATGGTCTCAAAACTGATCACTGGGGGAACATCTTATAAATCAAACTTGGAGTTAAAATAGCATTGCATATTTTAGTGATGGTAGTGTATTTGCCAATCCAGTTGTTATTCAAATAGTTAAGCAGAAATTAAGCTACAAGTTAAATATAGTCCTCACAACTTCATTATGCAGTATAGGGTCAAATGCTGTAGCTAAATTTAAAAATATTACGTCCACTTTATTAAGTTAGTAAACGTGGTTGTTCAGATTTGAAGCCATTTTTTTTAAGTTCACTATTCATAGACGGTTTGCTGGGATCATTTTTAGAATGACTGAATTAAAGCTTTTACCTTGAATGCTTGTTAAGCGGATTGCTCTGTAGTTGTTAGAGATGCTCAGGTTGCCACTTTTAAAGATGGAGACAGTGATAGGTGTCTTTATGGGCACATATTTCATAAAGTATACTTTAAATCTAAATTAATCATGCAGCTATTGATTTCCTCATCCAAGTGAAAACAATAACCATTAACCCATCTGGGCCAGTGGGAAAATCCCTCCTTACTTTAGACATCCTTTTTATTACCATAATCAGACTTAATATATGGTAGTAAATGTGTACCAGCACCTGTGGAAGGTTAGGGAGTAACACATTGGTCTGCATATCGCTATAAAAAGTTTTAAAGAAACTTAAAACTATTTGCATTCATTGTTAATATCTTCATCCCCATCCTTGAGGGATATAATAGAAGCTTTTCTTGAGATGCTGACCAAATGTGCTTGCAAAATGTCTTGTTATTGCTTGCAACCCTTGCAAGCTTGCATTCAAGCTTCTAGTTAGCATTATATACCTGTGAGTTATTGTATATTCTTCCAAATTTAATACAGTGTTTTTTATGACATGCTAACCAATGGTATAGGCATGGATAAGCTACTGCTATAGTGGCTTACCCATGTGTATGATATTTCATCAAAGGTTCACACTGTCAAAGTTCAAATAATCAAACCTAAATGGTCAATCATGAATGCTTTGGAAAAAAAAACTGTTTTTGCAGGGAGACATGCCACCAGGGGATAAGTACCTGTGATTACATAGCTCTTTTGTTGAGGTTTCAAGATCTCAAAACAGCAGGAATTGGAAAATTGTCCTTTCCCTTCTATAGTATAATTTTGGCATTGGTGTATACATATATATAAGTTCATAGGTAGGTGCTAGGCTAGCTGCCCTTGTAGGTCATTTAAACATATCCAATTTCCTTTTTTATCCTTGAATAACCTATCCCACTTGGTTATAGATTGGCCTTACCCATCCCATGGTCAATAATTATATATTACCACTAATGGGAATAATTGAAATCATAGCATACATAAATTGAGGGAACCCACACATGGGATAAAGCATTTAGGAGAAGACTGTGTGCCTTAGTAGTACATAGGGCAGACCTGGGGTAAATGTTTTGTTTTCCATACATAGATCTAACTTTTGCTTGAATATGTACTGGATTGACCTTTGTTTTATGTTCATGGGGAGTCTGTTCTACAGTAGCAGTATCCTCTGTGAGATATAACTGTTCTTCCATACTGTTCTGTTGATGTTGGGGAAGAGGTATAGATCTCTAGACTGAGTACTGATGCCATTTGACTTGCTGATGTGCAGTAAATCCATCAGTAATGGGTGTGTATATTGCCTTTTGTTGTTTTAAAAAAAAATCTAGTGCATGACATTAACCTTATCAGTGAATTGAACGTTGCCAAATATGAAGCTTTTTCACTAGAATCAGTGCCGCAGTATAGAGTGCTAGAAAAAAAAAAAACAAGCAGCTGAAACTCCATTGTCACAATCAAAAAACACATTTCACTAGGATTCTTGCCCAGGATAAGACAACAGTAATCTGGATTCTGAACCAGAAGCCACAGTTTCTCATCTGTTTCAGTTATTTAGCCAGAAGAAGAGACTTTGTCAAGGTAAAATATTATAATACTTTTCATATTTGGAGCATGAATTAAATGTGATAGACTCGCACCAATCCTGTGACAGTGGATTCACACCAGTCCTGTGACAGTGTATTCATAGGCGTCCTGTGGCACTGGACTCATGGACTCACACCAATCTAGTCACAGTAGACTCACACCAACCCTGTGACAGTGGACTCACACCAGTCCTGTGACAGTGGGCTCACACCAGTTCTATGATGGTGCTATAACTGACAAGTTAATCCATGGCTGACTCTTCCCCCAAGGACAAACACCCTTAACTATCACAACAGAATGACTCTAATCAACATCTGATAGCTTCGAAGAATTTGTCTGCCCAGTCTGATTCTGGTATGTCTGCTTTAGAATGAAATGTTAATGTATTCCTACTAATACTGATGCAGCCTTTGGCAATAATAGATTAATATATTATTCCTGTTGCACTTGTTTAGAAATTCTATTCTGTGCCTATTCTGTTACTACACAATTGTGTTTGTTATCACAGGAGGTTAAGTCATTGAACACCATTTAACAGAGCAGATAAAATATCTCTTAGAACAAAGTAAAACAATCTCTTGATTGAATGTTCCTCAATCTATGTTAGAGGCAAATGTATTGGAACTTTCAAACAAGTATGATTCAGTCATATCCAGAACTTAATAAATTCAGGTGTTTCTACAATAAATACAAGAAAAATCTGTTAACATGGAATCTAGAGCAAGAAAAATAAATATCTGAATAATTGGTGGTACATGGACATCAAAATTCCAACACACTTCTGGTGGATACCATACAATTTACTTGGAAATATAATGGTACTAAAGACCTCTTCTATTCCTGAATTGGTTGCAGCTCACAGGATTGGTCCGCCAAAGCCTTGCTGGAATACAGCAGTAATACTTACATTTTGTTCAGTTGCAGACTGTACAAATGCTGTTTATTTTTTTCAAGAACATCCCTCCACCCTCTAGGTTTTAATGACATAAGGCCTTTGGTGATATATGTCCAAATGGAGAGATGATAAGTCAGCAAGCAAAAATCTCACAAAGACAACACTGATATATGGACTGTATTTTATATAGCATATATCATGGACAGAAGTATGTTAAAAAATAAAAAAAGATAGTTTGGTGCACAAGATCCAGGATATAAAAGTATTCAATCTTGGTAGGCACACTGGTGCCAGGATGGGAAAAAATAAGAAGTGTAAAATCCTCAAGACACGGAAATATTCATAAAATGGGGCTAGGCCAGGCCCAAGGGGAAGATGCCTCCCCTATTGTAGAAGGAAGTAGTGGTCCACAAAATCACAAAAATTGATAGGCCAAAAAAGAGCCATAAAGATGACAGAGTGGATTACTGAGGATAAGGAAGAAACGATGTATTGTTACTATTATGCAAGAAGCCCAGAATTATCCAGGCAGAAGATATGCAAAAATATTAAGGGAAAAATTAGGGGAATTAAAATACTTTCACAAGAAAAAAACTGCCAGAAGATTCAAATAAAAATTTGTGTTCATTAATACAACAATTTATGGAAAACATTATACAGACCAAGAAACCTTGATTCGTTAGAAAAAAGAAGCACCAGAGGAAGTGTGAAAATATAAAGAACAAAATCTAGAGACTTTTGGAAGGTATAAAAAAAGAAATATGGACATGGCAAAGAAAGAGAGATTTGATATGGTACAATATTTATGCAAATGTTAATCAACACAAAAAAGCAGCTCCAAAGATATTTGAAGAGAAATACAAGCAAAGGCATCCAGATATGGAAAATTTCACAATAAAAATAATATCGCAAAGAGAACATAGAACAGAAGATTAGTAAAGTAGAAGTTAAAAAAGATAGAAGTTGACATTATGAAATACTTGCGAAGTGAAGGATTTAACGTAGAAAGTCTAACCCAGGTTACATCACTGCATGACAGAATGAATCCCCAAAGTAAGGAGAAACAGGAGGATCAGGAGACATCTGAAGAAGAAATATGGACATGGGAAAAAATAGAGTTAATATGGTATAATATTTATGCAGCGGAGAAAAACAAAGCTAATCAATACAAAAAGAACGGTACCAAAGATATCTGAATTTAAATACAGGCAAAGGCATCCAGACATGGAAAATTTGCAATACAAAAATTAAGAAAAGTATAAAAGAGGATTAGCAATGGAGAAGTTAAAGAAATAGAAGTTGAGGTTATGGAGTACCTGTAAAGTGAATGATTTAGTGTAGAAAATCTAACTCAGAAACCACAACAGCAGGACAGAGCAATGGAACCCCAAGTTAAGGAGAAACCAAACAACAGATGCCCCAAGACCAATCCCTGGGGTACTCCACTTATTATGACTCTACTGCTTGAGGTAGCTTCCCCTATTTTGACTAGGTGGGTTCTATCAGTGAGCCAGTCTGTTATCCATCTGTTAACATATGGATTGATGCCTACTTGAGAGAGTTTATCTACTATACCCGAGAAGGGAATAGTACTGAATGCTCTGGCCAGGTCAAGGTAGGTGATGTGCACCATCTTCCCCTCATCCATGGCTTTGGTTATTATCTCAAAGAAGTCAACCAAATTTACCAGGCATGGTCTCCCCTTGATGAAACCAAGCTGTGTGAGTGTCTAGAGGTTGCCAATGTCCTTGTTAATGAGGTCCATGATAATCCTTTCCATGGTCTTGCAGATCAGGCTAGTTAGGCTGATGGGTCTATAATTTCCTGGTTCAGTGGATCCTCCTCCTTTATGCAAAGGTGCAAAGGGATGACAGTGGCTGTCCTCTACTCAGCTGGGATGAAGCCAGTACTCAGGTTTTGGTTGAATAGGGTGCCTAATGGTGCTGCAATTTCTTGCCTGAGTTCATGTAGGATGCAGCCTGGATGTTATCCGGTCCTGTGGAGGCTGTATTTTTTGCCTTTAAGAGGGCAGTGATGACTTGCTCTCTAGAGATAAGGAGAGGGGGACAGGTGCTGGGGTTGACCTGATTTACTAATGGGGGGGACAGAGGGATGAAGTTTTCTCTGAACCTGTCTGCCAGTAGGTTTGCTACATCTATGGCACTTGTGTATGTGGTGTCCTTGACCACCAGTTCTGAGCAGATCTGAGTGCTTCCTTTGCGATTGTGGACATATGTGAAGAAGGCCTTAAGAATGTCTTTAGTAGATGCGGCCAGTTTGGACGTGAAGTTTGCTTTGGAGGATTTCACTAGTGCTCTTATTTGCTCTTTCAGGCTAAGGAGAGACTGCTTCCAATTAGGCACCTGCTCCTTCTTGGTCCTGGGCAGCATTTTTTTCCTTTTATTATAGAGTTTATTGCAGATGTCCACCAGACAGGTTTAGTATTCCTTGAGAAGGAGGATTTTGTCCTGTATGGTACTCCTGATTCCATATAGCTATATAAATGCTCATATAGTACTTTGGTGTAGGTTTGGACATATGTGCCAGTTTCTGTGGAGGGGAAGGGGGCTGTGAAGCTGTTTATACCTTCCCTCATGAGGCTGTAATCAGCTTTGGAGAATTTTTTTTTGTTTGACCCTAGCTGGGGGGGGGGGGTGGAGGGAGGGGGAGATGGTGACTTTGAAAGTGAGGATGACACGTTAGGGATACTACAGTGGATACTCATGTTGATTAATACCAAGTCCAAGATATTATCACCTCTTGTGGGGATGTCAATGAGTTGGTGCAAGGCATTTGCATTGGCGAAATCAAGGAATCTCTGGGTATTTGTGATTTAGCATGAGTAGTACTTCCATTCTATGGTTGGATAGTTAAAGTCACCTAGGATTAGGGTAAAGAGTTGAATCTTGATAGATTCGAAGAGGTTCAGATAAGTGGAGTGGGCATTTTGAGTCAAAGTTGGGGGCCTGTAGCTACATAGCTATGGCTTGAATAGGGGTCATGTCAATGTTTAACTGCACCTGGAGTGTCTCCTGTACATCATACTATTTGACCAGCCTGGAGGTGTGTATATCTTTAACATATATTGCAGCTCCACCTCCTTTTGCTTTGCTGGCCACTATTTTGGGTCTGAATGTATGATAAGATGAGTAACCTGGTATGGCTGGGGTGCTCTCCGCAGCTTTTAACCAGGTTTCTGTGACTGCACAAATGTCAGCATCTTACAAGGTTAAGAATGTTTGCATTGTGTGCAGTTTCATGTTTAGACTCCTAGCATTTAGCAGCATGACCTTTAATTTACGTTTTAATAAACTTTTCATGTTGGTAGTTTGACCTCATGGCATTGCCTAAAAAAGCACTACCAGGGAGGCAAGAGCCTTTGTCAGAAGTCTGAAGCCTAAGGGAGAGAGATGCAGGCCATCTCTGGCAAAGCACCTTGTTCTGTTGATCATGTCTTCCCAGACTTTCAGGTATTCAATCCCCTTGGAATGACACCAGAAACTAAGCCAATTGTTAAAGTCAATCATTTTATGTTTGTATTGAGGCTTCATTCTGGATGAAGGTGAAATGCTGCTTAAGGCTAGGAACATACCTGCCTGGGACACATATTCAGCAAGCTCAATCATGTCTCTCTTCATAAAGTCCAGCGAGGTATGTCTCAAGTCATTCAAGCCAATATGGACTATGACAGAGTCATAACAGTAACTGTTGTTGACAGACTTGAGTGCATGGGTGATATGGCGTTTTCTGGCACCTGACAAACAACTAACCTTGACTTTGGAGTGGCGCACTGCAACTGTGGTCCCACTTCACAAAGGCGGTGCCTCCACCGACCCTGGAAATTACCGGCCCATTAGCTTGACAAGCCTTATCTGCAAAGCCATAGAGAGGATCATAATGGACCTCATAAATAAAGACATAGGGAATTTGCAGACTTTGGATCCAACCCAGTTTGGCTTTGTCAAAGGCAGATCATGCCTTTTAAACTTGGTTGACTTTTTCGAAACAGTCACCAAAGCCATTGATGAGGGAAAGGCAGTCCATACAGCCTACCTCGATCTGGCGAAGGCCTTCGATACAATACCCCACTCGGGTATCATTGAAAAACTCATCAGCTTAAATGTTAACCCATACATCACAAGATGGGTTGCAAACTGGCTGAGTGACAGAACCCACAGGGTCAGAGTTGCTGGCGCCATGTCAGACTCAAAGCCTGTCACAAGTGGTGTCCCACAGGGCTCAGTCCTGGGCCCACTCTTGTTTGGCATCTACTTTTCCGAAGTTCAAGCAAACACAGGAGGGTTATGGCTGACAAAGTTTGCAGATGACTGCAAACTGGGCGCCATAGTAGAAAACACATCTGACACAGATATCCTTCAGAAGGGTCTCACAGAAATGGATAACTGGTGCCAGAGCCACGGCCTAAAGTTAAATGCAAAAAAATGCATAGTCATACCCTTCGGGAAAAACAAGGTTACCCCTAGCTACCAAATAGGTGGCAATCCACTGAGCACAGAAGACGTTATCAGGGACCTGGGGACCCAGGTTGATAGTAGTCTGTCATTCGACACCCATGTAGCTAAAGTAGTTAGGAAGACCTTCTACATTGCCCACTTTATCATGAAGGGATTCTCATCTAGATCAAGGGAGGTCATAGTCTCCCTTTACTCATCACTCATCAGACCAATGATTGAGTACAATGCCACATTTGGAATGTATCTGACCCGACACTTGCAGCAGCTGGAGAGGCCACAAAAGTTCCTCACCAAAAGGATAAAGGGTCTCAAAAATCTGTCCTATGCTGCCCGACTGAAAGAACTCCAACTCTATTCAGTAAACACGCTGCTCAGAGGTGACCTTTGCCTAACATACAAGGCCATGTCAAACCCAGATTTGATGAATATGCTTCACCTCAAAAATCTAGATCCATCAGAGCCACAAGGGCGGGAGACTTAAACCTCGACACGGCTATTAATAGGACGTGCTGAAGGGATAGATTCATCACCCAAAGACTCCCTATGCTGTGGAACAAAATCCCGGTATATGTGAGGCAGAGCACCTCGCTGGCCTTGTTCAAGAGAAATCTTGACCAATGGATGGGAGATCGCAGATATACCCCAGGGATTACCTCAGTGTCACTGCTCAACAGAGGCACAGCAAAATAATGGGTATAGTTCCCCATACTAAAGGGGTGGCGTAAGCCACAAAACGATGGGCTAGGCTTGTAAATGCCCTCGGGCAGATAGCCTAGTATGAACCTATGAACCTATCTAGCCTGGTGAGGGGCACATCTGTGTGTCTCATAATAGGGTCTCCTATGACTAATATGTTGGGTTTATGTTTAGGTCTTAGTGGCTGTGAGACACAGGTGTGTGGACTATGTGTGGTGTGGTGGGCAGTGGAGTTTGCATGTGCTTTTACCTCAGAGGTCTCTTTTGTTTGGGTATGCTTTTGTTGAGGACCTCCGCATATGTGGGTGTGTGTTGTGTAGGTGTGGGTGGTGTTTGAGGTGTGGCGTTTGTGTTGACAACCTTCTCAGTGCCAGTTATGCTGCCTTGTGAGGGAGAGAGCATAGACTCTAGGTTCTTAATGTAAATTGCATCTCTCACAAATTGCGTTCCTAGGTGGTAGTAGTAGTAGAGGGTTTTCCATGTACATGAGATAGTTACTACACTGTCTCAGGATGCCAATATCAACCAGACTGGAGGAGAAAATGTATAAAATTGTCCATCCATATTTGTCAGAATCTGAGGGAGAGAGGCCAGAGAGAGCTAAGGGGAGTAAAGAGTGGAAGGTCTAAAAGGAGTACAACTAGGTGATCACACAAGTGCTACTAAGGGGAAATTTGTAGCTGTAATACCTCACGATGGGTTAAAAACAGTGCAGCTGTGGTGCGTGACATGCAAACAAGCCCACACCAGCTGAAATGTGAGGTTTAAATACCACAAAAAATAGAAGGTTGTAGTAACACAGAAATCTATCCAATCTTGCTAGTCCCTGCTTTCTTTCCAGCCTGTGCCATTCAAGGTCCAGGCAGCCTTGCTACTCACTAGCAGAGGAGATACGCCCCTACCAACACAAGATGGCTGCCAGAAACACAGAAGGCAAACACAAGATGGCTGCCAGAAACACAGAAGGCAAAAACAAACAGCTCTGGATACAGCAAACCTTGTATCCAGACTATGCTACTTGATTTAAGGATAAGAATACAGTAAAACTCACAAAAAAGCACAGATTAGCCACTTTTCCAGACAAAAACAGGACTCACAGTATGAAAAATTACAGTTAAACAGTAAATAAATGCAGTAAAATGCAGTTAAACAGTAATGGATCATAGTAAGCAATGAAATACAGTTACACAGCAATGAAATGCAGTAAAATGCAGTTAAACAGTAATGAATTGCAGTAAATAGCAAGGAAATGCAATTAAACAGTAATAAAATATAGTTAATCAGTAAATTGCTTTAAAACAGTGCAAATGTGATACATTAGTTCACAATTACAACAGTAAAAGCAGCTCAAATAAAGCAGCAATTCAGTAGAATACTATAATCAATTTAATCAGGCTACTGACAAGCAGTATCAAATGCGGCAAACTAAATGCAGCTGAATGCCTAAGAACAAGCAGCAAAATGAAGTAGGAAGAGGCACAATATTCTTTGTTTTACGCAGCATGTGAGAAGACAGAAGATAATTCAAGGTTAAGAAACTAAAGGGGTGGTCCTTCACAACTGATCACATTGTATTATGTAGAATGATCTGATGCAATGTGTGGGCCTTCACAACTGATGCAATAGGACTGGGAGGAGTGTCCAATATCAAATTTATAGTAGAGGTGGGCAACTCAAAAGCCTCCAAGCTTTAAGAGCACAACGTTTGGCAGGTGGGTGGAAATACAAGATCAGAACAGAGGTAAAGATTGAATTTACTAAGCCTAAAAAACTGTTGCACAGTTTAAACAGATATGCAATGAATATGGTTTTAGTTAAGCAGAAGTGCAGAAAACAGTTGAAAATAAGCACTTATCTTTTGTACTCTCAAAGCAGGTTTTTGAAAAACAGCAGAGCAAGGGAAGAAGGCCTAACTCACTGCAGAGTTGAGCAAAAAAGCACAACCAGGTTTAAACACTGGCTATTTAAGGCACAGAAACAAGAACCAGCCAAAGTTAAAATTATCCAATCAAAAACACGTTAAAACAGAGCCCTGTAGCAGTAACTCTAGCCAGATCAGACGAAACTGAAACTCCATCCAACGAAGCAACAGCTAGGCCTCTTTAGACAAAATTCCACAAATTACAAAGGTCACAAACAGTACTAGATTCAGCTCTGTGCTAGTATTTTTCAAGTGCAGCAACAAGTAAAATAAACAGAATAAGTAGAGATTGTGCACTTTTGCAAATAATAAACTAAATATATCAGCACAAGCAGAAAAACGTAGAAAATATGCAGATACATATAAAAAAGTACAAAATAAGCAGTTTATTGATGTCCCAAAAAGGTTTTACAGAGAATTGGAAAATAAGGCAAAAAGAATTCAAACACCACAAAAAAAGAAGGAATAGATACATTTTTGACAAAACATCCATGAAGATCCTGTGGAACATAAGAAAGATGCTAAATGGACAGAAGAACTGATAAAATAATAAGAAGTTCAAATGTACAGGATATGAAATGGGATGAAGAAACAGGCAGTGAGATTGAAACAAAGTTAAGAAAAGCTTCTAATTGGAAAACCTCAGGCTCAGATACTGTACCTAACTTCTGGCTAAAAGTATTGACATCTTTACATGGAGATTTATTCATGAGTAAGAACCATTTATATGCACATCCCAAACAGACACCAGCCTGGTTAACAATAGGAAAAACAAGACTCCTACTTAAGAGTGAACCTGCAAGCTATCTTATGAACTATAGACCAATAACTTGCCTTCCGATGGCATATAAACTATACAGTGGAATTGTAGTTGACAGAGTTTGTAGTCATTTAGAAGAAAACTTAATCATGGCAATAAAACAAAAGGGTAATAAAAGAAAGTCATATGGAACAAAGGATCATTTGTTGTTAAATAAAGTCATAATTGAGAACTGTAAAAAGGGGAAGAATCTAAGTATGTCTTGGATAGACTACAAAAAGCATTTGATAGTATCCCACATTCATGGACAAAACAGTGCTTAGAAATGTATGATACACCCTACACTGATAAATTACATTACAGCGAACATGAAACAGTTGCAAACCACTTTGCAGTTAAGCCATGATAAAAGACAAATTATTATTCCATGGATAAAAATTCAAAGGGGGGGGGATACCAGGGTGACTCCCTGTCATCACTGCTCTTTTGTCTTGCCCTTAACCCATTAAGTTGTCTACTTAACAGAGCAGGTCATGGCTAAAATTTGGCTGCCAGAAAACAACAAAATGTAGACTCATCTTCTTTTTGTAGATGATTTAAAACTGCACAGTTCATCAGATGAGGAACTGAAAGCACAACTGCAAGTGGTCAAATTTTTTTAGATGATATAAGAATGTCATTTGGTCTTGATAAATGTGCAAAAGCAACCTTTAAAGCAAGAAAGCTCAGAACCAAGAAAACATCAGTTTGGGACAGGAATGTGAAAAAAACAACTTGACCATGAGTGAGTGTATAAATGTTTGGAAATTATGAAGATTCAACAATAAAACATGAGCAAATGTGAATAAAACTTAGCAATTAATATTTTAGAAGATGTAAATTAGTGCTAAAAACAGCACTGACATCCAGGAACAAAGTCCAAGCTATAAATCAATTTGCTCTTCCTGTCCTAACTTACAGTTTTGGAGTGATTAACTGGCCCCAAAAGGTGTTGGATAGGTTAGACAGTAAAACAAGAACTATGCTTCATGCTCATCAAATGATTTATAGAAATCCATGCATACCAAGATTATATATTCCCCCCTTCTGAAGGAGGTATGGGCCTCCTCGAAATTGATTACATGTATAGTTCTGCAATCATGGGACTGCATACATATCCGCTGACTTCACAACACCCAACATAGTGAACATTTTTAAACATGAGGAGAATAAATCTAAGATGACTTCCCTGCTTAGTTAGGAAGAAGCATGATGACATCAAGCTGGAATGGAAATCAAACCAGAAGTAGATAAAATTCAGACAGCAATTGAATGTGCCAAAAAAACAAAAGAAAGATTATAAGGCGAAGGATCAGATGAGAAGGTAGGAAATGTGAAAAATGTATAAATATAATTGCAAGTTTAGAAAAATCTTGGAACAACCTCATGTTGATTAGGATCAAATGCTGGAATTGTTAAGGAGAGGTGAATTTCAACCAAAAGATGAAAGGTTAATATTGGTGGTCCATGATAGTGGACTATGTACATATTGGTTTACAAAGTCTATTGAACATGTGGGAGAAATAGACAAATGTAGGTTTTGTAAAACAGAATTGGAAACAGTTGCACATCTTGTTTCTGGTTGTGATGTACTAATGGCAGAAGGACTGTATACTGAAAGGCATAATAATGTGACAAGACTGTTGCATTGGGGAATATGCAAACATTATAATATTGAGGTAGCTGAAAACAATAGAAACAAGAGCCACAGAACTTCATATAAAATGATGAAGTTTATATCACATGGTATCATCCGTTACCAACAGTTAAAAAAACAGATGTGACAAAACCAGATATAGAAGTCCGTGAAAAGAAGACAAAAGTAGCATTGATTATTGAAATTGCTACACCCTGTTACTACAGTGTCTTACATAGAGAGAGACACAAAGTCATAAAATACCAGGATTTGCAGGCAGAAATTAGGGCAATGTGGAAGAAGGATACACAGACAGTTCTAGTAGTAATAGGAGCAACGGGTCTTATAAAAAAGAATTTACAATCGTACTTAGATATGTTACCGATATATGTAACGCCATAAGAATTGCAGGAGGAGTCATTACTGGGCACATTGTGGGTGCTGCGAAGAGCATTTGTCCCGGTCCCCTTCAATAAAACACATGACACCGAATGACATTTGACGACCTTTATTAAACTACCATAACATGGTTTTGATAAACAATATTATTAATTACAACTGAACATAGTACAGCTTATTTTAATCACAACATAAACATCGCTGTAATGTTAGGACAGCGTGACTTTACTTATCCTGACCCAGTAAGCAGCATTTATACCTCTACTTGCCTACTTTAGTTATGAAGCAGCGTCCAACAACTCACTTCATATCCATTTATTGAATCACACATCCCACCAAGTCCTTTACTTCTGAAGCAGCGTCCAACAACTCACTTCATACAGAATTTACTGAATCACCCCTCCAACCAAATAAGCAGCATCCTTACCTCCGCTCACTTATATTTACTACTTATTGCCTCCAACTGCTCACTTTCCTTTCCCAACTTATTGAAATAAACATCCACATACCAGAGGAGGAACAGAAGAGGACAAACCTGTCCCTCTTCTCTGCCCTACCTGGCCTGCTAAAATAACCACACCCCACCAATCCAGTAAAAGACAGGTGGGGAGGGCGGGCAGCAAGTTCACACCAAAATGTGATTTCTTACCCAGCTGGTCTTACCTACGCCCCTTAAGCCCCTCCTCAACTCTTACCTCATTTTCCCCAATCAACCCTCCTTCCATTTAACCTTTTCATCCCCCCACCCTCTTACCTCTCACTGCTATATTTGCCTAACCCCCTACTGAAGATACCCAGGGACAAATTGGTTTGTTGCCAAACCTCATTTGTCCCAGTCCCCTTCAATAAAACACATCAGACCGAATGACATTTGAAGACCTTTATTAAACTTCCATAACATGGCTTTGATAAACAATATTATTAATTACAACTGAACATAGTACAGCTGATTTTAATCACAGCATAAATATCCCTGCAATGTTAATCAGGACAGTGTGACTTTACTCATCTGGACCCAGTCAGCAGCATCCATACCTCTACTCACCTACTTTAGTTATGAAGCAGCGTCTGACAACTCACTTCATATCCATTTATTGAATTCTAAAGACATGCATCTGGAGCGTTTCTCCACAGGCCTCTGCTGAAAATAGGCACTGTCCTAGTTGGACTTTCCGGGTCAACAAATGTTAAATAAATAAATAAATAAATCACACATCCTTCCAAGTCCTTTACTTATGAAGCACCGTCCAACAACTCACTTCATATACCATTTATTGAATTACACATCCCTCCAAGTCCTTTACTTATGAAGCAGCGTCCAACAACTCACTTCATATACCATTTATTGAATTACACATCCCTCCAAGTCCTTTACTTATGAAGAAGCATCCAACAACTCACTTCATATACCATTTATTGAATTACACATCCCTCCAAGTCCTTTACTTATGAAGCAGCGTCCAACAACTCACTTCATATACCATTCATTGAATTACACATCCCTCCAAGTCCTTTACTTATGAAGCAGCGTCCAACAACTCACTTCATATACCATTTATTGAATTACACATCCCTCCAAGTCCTTTACTTATGAAGAAGCATCCAACAACTCACTTCATATACCATTTATTGAATTACACATCCCTCCAAGTCCTTCACTTATGAAGAAGCATCCAACAACTCACTTCATATACCATTTATTGAATTACACATCCCTCCAAGTCCTTCACTTATGAAGAAGCGTCCAACAACTCACTTCATATACCATTCATTGAATTACACATCCCTCCAAGTCCTTTACTTATGAAGCAGCGTCCAACAACTCACTTTATATGTCATTTACTGAATTATCCCTCCAACCAAATAAGCAGCATCCTTACCTCTGCTCACTTATATTTATTACTTATTGCCTCCAACTGCTCACTTTCCTTTCCTAACTTACTGAAATAAACATCCACACACCAGAGGGGGAACAGAAGAGGACAAACCTTTCCCTCTTCTCCTCCCACCAGTCTAAACAGGCTGTTCCCCCTCATTTCCAACAACCTAACCACTAAGCCAAACATCATTCGGTGTACCCATCCACTGTAGACCAAACTGGATCCCCAGTCAACCAAAACCCTGTCATATAATTTGCAAAAACACCATTTGACTAAACTGTTAAAATAATCTAAAAGTCCTCCCTGCCATCCAAACCATCAAACCAATTCCCCAAATTATACCCTTCAACCCGACGCCTCCGGTCACAGTTGTAACAAATCAAATCCCAATGAACCCCCTTCCCCTCCTTACAATGCTCTGTCCAACCCTTCACTTAACCATAAAGGACAACCCAATCACATACATCCTTCTAACTACCAGTCCCCCAGATGCCACATCCAATCAAAGTAGCACTGGCCACTGAGTAACCCCTCTGCTTAACCTTTCCACATAAAGGTCAACCCAACTACCATGCCCCTCCAAAACCAATCTATTATAACCAAATTGAGACTCCACCCCACCTGTGGACAATACCAAACTCCCCCTAAACAATCTCATCTACCCCCTCTACTCAACCCTTAACTCACCTCAACCTCACTTGCCTCCATACTACTCCCTGCCACAACAAGCCTGTGATGGCTCAATGAGCCTTAATGGTAGTTCACCTGTGCCCTTCTTGTTCACCGTTCCAGCCAAGCAGCATCCATCACCTTCAGGTTACCGACTGATCCTTTTACGACCTCACTGCTTATCAGTCCACTACTGGCACAATGTCCATTATGTACCCATCCCTCACTGAGCTGTAAAAGAAAATAAACTATTAATGCACAGCCATATGCCATAATAAACCATTAGTATATGAGCCACATTCTGCTCATCTGTTCCCCCTTAGCTTGCCAGCAATGACCCAAATGAAAAGCTCTAGAAATGCACATACCTCTCACCCTCCTAGCCCAAGTAATGTGGACAAAGCCCAGACCTTTCAATCTCCTAGAGGAATAAGTGTTCCCAAGCCATAATTAAAAGCGGGTTCGAGGTATCCTCTGAATGGTATAAAGTGAGAAACTCAAATGTCTGTCATTATTTTCTAATGTCAGTCTGTAATGCTTAGCCACTATTTGCCAAAAAAAAAAACAGAACTTTATGTGAAACAAAACCCAAATATGAAGCAAAATCTGAACATTCTATGAAAATCTATACAGTTGAAAGGTATGACAATTCCTCAATATAAGGACAGATTTCAAGCCCCCCCCCCCCACTTGATTACCCACCTTTTTCTTCCACTTGGTCTTTGTAATATTGCAGTTTCTTAGGGGTATAAAAGCCGAAACACAAATGGCAGAAACCACTTTCTGAATGCAACTCTCCCTGATTTGCCCTAAGCCCACCATGTTATGTAAATGTCCCCAAATATTGAACAGAAGACCCAGAGATGCTGCAGCCATGTCACAGTTGAATGGTATGTACATAATCCCAACTGCTACCCTACTGATGCATCTGGTGCACCAAATGAATTACACCTGCACAGCCAATAAACTTCTCTGCTGTCTGTCATTCCTTGTATCAACATGTATCCTTTAATGCCATAAAACCATATCTGTGCAAGGCCAGAAGAATGGGAGGGAGTGACAAGAGCCCAAATAGGGACAGCATGAAAAGATTGCTCCCCAAGTCTAGAAAGCTGGTAGAATAACAAAAGTGCACTCAAGTACCCCACAAGCGTGACTGCTCGGTTGGGAGGGTGGCCTAATGGTTAAGGTGTGGGCTTTACAAACACAAGGTGCAGGGTTTAAATCTCACAAGGGATAACTGGCTAGGCTTAAAATGTCTCACAAGGGCAGTTAGCTTAGTACTAACCTATGAATCTATGAACTATGAACCTGGTCTATGACATCAATAGGACTTATTAGCAGGACAGATCTGTGTCCCAGAGACTCCCCATCTGTGAAATAGCTTCCATCTCCATGCCAGAGTACCTTATTATCCCTTTTTCAAGCACAAACTAGTTAACTGGATGGGAAACAGAAAATACACCCCTGGGATTCCAACTGTGTTCCTGCTGAACTTGGCTTGCCTTATACCTAATCAGATAACCACTGAGGCTGTAAAGAGCAATAACAAATAACATAAAACTACACCTACAAATATTTTGGGCATGGGCACTTATGCTTTCAGCCTGTCAATATATCAAAAGGGGTTATTCCCATAACAAGAAAACCAGGTGGCTCTACAATGTATCTAAGCTAGTGTTTAGCTGGGCAATGGAAAGCCACCATAACCCTCCCCAATGGCCGTTAATGGTGGACCATACATGCACCCTTGACAGGCAGTCTTCCTGGGCACACACTCCACACTCCCAAGACAAAACACAAAACTTTGAAATCTACTAAATATTCTCACCCCAAATCCCTAGTCCAAATGCATTTAGTCTTTTTAACATCCTGTATAGAGGCACTACATGTAATTCCTCTCTGTGACTTTTTTGTACCCACATCTTTATTGCTGTTAAAGAAAACATATGTCTCTTTGCGATGACAAGTTATGCACAGAAAGTTAGTACATAATCGAGAGGTATGCTGACGACTGCTCAGGTGCCACCTAACCACAGCCACAACCCAAATCAGTGCCATCAAGCTCACACTAACTCCTTCCTAGATGCCAAATTAACCAGATAACTCTCCCATAGCTCTCAACCAACCAAACAGGGACAAATCTCAGCAAAATCAGGGATGAATCCAGAAAATGAGGGACAATCAGGGCCACTTAAAATTATTAGTTCTATTAACTTGAAGCATTAACTGAATTAGAGCATGTGAACTAATATACATTTCCTGAAGTAAAATAATTCTTCAGCTCCTAATTATTTACATTATTTATTACGTATAATTCACCGATTTTGCCTATGATGGAATATCATTCAACAGTTTGAAGAAAATGGGGAGTTGGCAAAATAATGGTCACATAATCTTACTCTATACTGCTACAGCCTGCACACATTTACTTATCAGTTTAATGGACATTTGGACATAGACAATATGCTTAAAACTGCAAGGGTACAACACACATGCTCTGGGGTGCCTGTTAACAGAACAATTACAGCCCAAGAACAGCTATTTGTGGCTGAAACAACCCCCACTGTCTACCTCAACAGAGAATCCCCAAGCCACAGCAGGGATAGCCCTCCCCATCACCAACAAACACAGCGCAATGAGCTGCCACCTGAACAAAGATCTACCCTAGGGCACCATTTTGTCTTCCACATGTAACCCATTCCCTCCATGTTATGCTTAGCAAAATGCTTAGCATAAATGGAATTACCCCATATATATGAAACTGCTATTCTAGCAATCTTTACATATTTCCACCCTCTCCTAATTAATTACTGACTTGACGAATAATACAACTCAATTTTCATAAACCCACGTAAAATCTTAAAGGTTGAAGCTAATGTGCAGAACAGCTGAAACTCAACTTAAAACTGTAGTCAAACACTCTCCACTACATAAGATAAACATTATAGAATCCCACCAAAGTGTAATACAAAATAATTACCCAGAATATTTCCATCACACTTCGAACAAACAAACATACCATCCCGTAAACAAAATACTACCAGCCTCCATAACCAGCCATACTTATGATCCTTACTCCTTCAAGATTCACCTGGCAAGAAACAGACTCTTTGTACAAGGTCTAAAGCCCTGGTGTACCCCACAAACCAAAAACAGCATTGCCGTTCCTAGCGATGCTAAAACCCATTAAGCCCTATGGTCTCAAGATATGTGTGCCTCTATGAAATCCAGTCATTCTCACCACCACTCAAACCAGGCAAAATCAACATGTAACCCGGGCAAATACCACACAGCGATGCAGCCTAACAAAACCAAAACCTTGAAACCAAATCATAAAATAACAACCCCCACCCCCCTTCGCAACAATTCTAACCATACCAACTTCAAAACTGTCCCGTTCTCCCATCTATCTTCAAAATGGTCATGGCCATGTCATACTCCTACATAACTCCCTCGCTATGCTTTGTTTTCTCCTTTCCCACTTCCATTCTCACTCACACTCCATCCATATTTCTCACATCATAACTGTTCCTACAAACACACCCCACCATACAATTCCTTTCCTTCTCCTGCTGCACCTTGGATAACATCATTACATCTCTCTTGTGCTAAACAAAATAAACTATGTATATACTAAACTTCACTTCACTCCTCTACATGTATACCCTTTCGTGATTGCATGTTACCCTTCTGTATAGTGCTGGATTCTTAGCCTGACCATAATACTGCACTGTTTAATGTATTAGTAGGCTGAATTATACCGTATTATGTTTGCATGAATAATTATGTATTCTTAACCTGATGAGCATGTTTATGCTATGTAATGTATGTTCTTTTATGTATATTTGGAGCTTTTCTCCCAAGGCCTCCACTGAAAACGGGCTCTTCTTGGCCCAGTGGGCTTCCCCGGTCATCAAACTGAAATAAATAAATTACCACAGAAGCTGCATTAGGATTCGCAGAATGTGCATAAGTAGCTCCAGTCACTAAATGTATTCTCCTCCCCCACAGAACAAAGGACAGCCACAATTGGCAATGCACCGGTCTACTATGGATACTCCCTTGACGCATTTTTCTGTCATATGTGTATAAACATCCTTTGCATAAACAGCCACTCAGTAAATCCTGCCACAACTTTCCTAATCAACAAATATTACACTGTAAGAGCCAAAAAAGATGTTCACCCATCTCCCTTAGCAAAACAACTCTGCCAGCCTCGAACCAACAAAACAATATGACAAAGCCTGATATGATAGAGAAGGATACAGAAACTACCAATTCAAATACTGCTCAGTACTAAGAGTGGACCACCGCTTTAGATACCCCAAAGCTGCATGCCTCAAATTTGTTTTTGTTTTGTTTTTTTTTTTAAATATAAGTTCTATGTGGAGGGAGGGCTGAAACTCTGCCTCAAGGAGAGTTCCTTTCCTCATGTCACGTTAGTTGGGCTACATACAGATGGCTTGGATGAACACTTGCACACAAATTGTAAAGATCTCACATGATCTATACAGCCACCTACTTATTGCGCATGCGATGCAGCAGTCATTTCTCCATGTCCCCCAGAACTTGCAAAACCATCCACCACTGCATGGGACTTTTAGCCTCATAACCCAAGGAATTACCTGAAGATCGCAATGGTAACCTCCATCGGTAAATAAAGAAAAATCTCAACACAGCTCTTCAAACCATGACACCTCTGCTCTGCTCAACCCTTCTGCATCCACTTTTTTTTTTTCTTGTTTTCTTTTTTTTTTTTTTTTAAAGGTTTCAACTTCCTGCCCTAACCGTTTTCGCTCACTGAGCATATACTGTGAGCAACTATTATTTGTGGCACAATATAGCCATATAGCCAACCCAACTGAAGAAAGCCTAAGAACCCACCAATCCCAATTGCCATATTAAAACAACTATGGGGCCTACAAATGCACCATCCAACTGATCTCATAACCGACATGGCTGCATACCATACTGCAAATAACCCAACAAGTAAAACCATGCTGCCAGCATGACCATACCTGTCCAAAGTACCATAGCAGAGCAAAAAAGGGGTCATAAACTACCAAAACAAAGTGGATAAAGAAAGAGGAGAGAGGGAAAAAAAAACTTGTATGTAATTTCCAGAAGACCTACTGAACCTGTGTCCCCTTCATACTGCCATCCAATTATAACCCAAGGCTTACCTGTTGCTCCTACTGGTCATCTTGGACATAGTACTTGCAAGCAGCAAGTTCACACCAAAATGTTATTTTTTACCCAGCTTGTCTTGCCTAAGCACCTTAAGCCCCTCCCCACCCCCTTACTTCATTTCCTCCCAATCAACCCTCCTTCCATTTAACCCTTTCATCCCCCATCCCTCTTACCTCTCACTGCTATATTTGACTAATCCCTACTGAAGATGTCCCTGGACAAATTGGTTTGTTGCCAAACCTCATTTCTGGCTAATATCACAGATTAAAGTTCATGAAATTAGTATTGTTTCAATCATACTTTCACTTAGGAAAGGGGTCCATTCCTGATATTAGAAACCCAAAAGACTTGGAGAAATTAAAAATAAAAAAACAGAAGAGGTTTCTATCTTGATTTTTTAATATTGCAAGTTACCTATAAAGGATCCGAAATGAGAGATGATAAAATCATCAAGAAAAGAAGAGTAGTATTGATGGAAATGAATTCATGTAGTTGACCTTGTTTTCACAAAATCTACACCAAAACAACTCAGATATTTGAACTGTATTTTATATAGCATATATCATGGAGGCATGTAGGTTAAAAAAATAAAAAAGACAGCTGGGAGCACAAGCCCCAGCATAAAAAGTTCCCAATATGTGCACTGGTGAAAAAAATGACAGTGTAGAATTCTCAAGACAAGGAAACATTTTACTATCGGATTAGGCCAGGCTCAGGGGGGATGATGCCCCCTCCCCATTTTAGAAAGCAGTATTATCCAACAAAATGCAAAAACTATGACAGGCAAAAAAGAGCCATAAAGATGATACAGTGGACTATTGACAATAAGAAAGAAATTATGCATTGTTACTATTCTGAAAGAAGCCCAGAATTTCCAGATGGAAGATATTCAAAAAGATTAAGTAAGAAATTAGAGGAACAAAAAATACTTAAGAACTATCAGAAGCTTCAAATAAAAATTTCTGTTCATTATTACAACAGATTTATGAAACACGTTATATTGACCAAGAAACCTTGGGCTCTTTGTAAAAAGAAGCGACTGAGGAAGTGTGAAAATAAAAGAAGCCTACAGATTTTTGATAGGTATAAAAAAGCAACATGACATGGGAAAGAAAAAGAGATTTGGTATGCTGCAATATTTATGCAAAGGAGAAAGCAAAATGTATCATTAAAAAAGCATGTCCAAAGATGTTTGAAGAGAAATACAGAGAAAGGCAGCCAGATATGGAAAATTTCACAATACAAAAAAAAAAAAATAAGCTCACAAAGAGGGAATGTAGAACAGAAGATTAATAAAGTAGAAATTAAACAAACAGAAGCTGAAGTTATGGAATACATGTGAATTTAAGATTTATTGTAGAAACTCTAACACAGGTTATGTTACAGCAACATGGAACAATGAGTACCCAAATTAAGGAGAAAAGGTAGAGCGGGAGACATCTGAAGAAGAAATATAGACATGGAAAAGAAAAATAGATTTAATATGGTGCAGTATTTATGCAATGAAGAAAGCAGAACTAATCATTACAAAAAACATCATCAAAAATATTTGAAGAGAAATACAGGCAAAGGCATGTGGATATGAGAAAGTTCACAATACAAAAACTAAGAAAACAAAGGAGGAAAGTAAAACAAAGGATTAGTAATGGAGTAGTTAAAGAAACAAAAACTGAACTTAAAGATTACCTGCAATGTGAAGGATTTATTGTAGAAAATCCAACTTGGGTAATGTCACAGCATGATGTAACAATGAGTCCCCAAATTAGGAAGAAACAGGTGAAATGGAAAGCATATGATCAATTGGTACATAAAGGTACTCTGGAGCCCTCAGTAGGAAACAAAAGTTCAGCTGGAATTGTACAGCAATGGAAGGAACAAGAAATAGTGGCAACTTTAACGCAGGCAGTGTTTTCGAGTGATGGGCCAATGAGTTCCCACATGAAAGAGCAACAGATGATGTAGGATGCAGTTGAAGAGAACATGTCACAGGAGGGGGTCTGGAACTTTCTGTAGAATGCCCACAGGAAACAGAGGGCTGTTTACAGGAAAATAACCTAAGAGAATTGTTGCTTAATTTAATAAAGATGGACAGACATACTAAGATCAACAAAAGCAATAGATTTAAGAAAGTAAATAAGACGCAAAATGTTAGAAGTTTGATAAAACAGATAAACACAGTAATCAAGACTATTAATATAAATGAATGTTATATATTAGAAATAATAAGGATATATTGTAGTACAGCTAAATTAATAGCAGATAAAGTCTTACCACAAAAACACAACATAATAAGGGAAAGGAAGAGACAAAATCAAATGCCATCTTTGAAGCACTGAACAGAGAAAACTATGAAGCAATTAAGAAAAGAAGTGTCTCCATTAGAAGACTATAGAAGAGGGAACAGATGAACAAAAAATACCTCAAACAACAAAAATATGGCCTCAAAATGCTTTGGATCAGTTGGACAGAAAAAAAAAACAGAAAAATGCTTTATGCTTATCAAATGATATATAAAAATTAGTGTGTACCAAAATTATATATCCCTTGCTTTGAAGGAGGTACGGGTCTCCTAGAAATGAATTACATGTATAGATCTGCAGTCATGGGACTGCATACATATCGGTTGACCTCATCAGATCCAAACACAGTGAACATTTTAAAACATGAGGAAAGGAAGTCTAAGATGACCTCTCTGCTTAGTTTAGCAGAAGCTTTCAGGTGGCAAGAAGGAATGGTATATCATACCAGAAGTTGGTAAAATTAAACAGCAACTGAATGTGCCAAAAAAAAAGAAAAGAATGTAAGGAGAAGCATCAGATGAGAGGAAAAGAATGTGGAAAAGCGATAGATATAGATGCAAGTATAGAGATCTCGTGAAACATACCCATGTTGATCAGAATTTGATGTAGGAATGGCTCAGGAGAGGGAAGTTGAAACCAGAGGTTGAAAGGTTGATAATGGCAGTCCAGGATAGTGGACTACATCACGCTGATTTGCAAAGTCCATTGAACAAGTGGGAGAAAAAGACAAATGTAGATTCTGTAAAAAAGAATTAGAAACAGTTGGACACCTTGTTGCTGGGTGTGATGCACTCATGGCAGAGGGTCTGTACACGGAAAGATTGTTGCAGTGAGAATTGTGCAAACACTACACTATAGAATTAGCTCAGAATGATTGGAAATGAGCCACAAAGCATGATAGAGAATGATGAAGTGTACATTACCCTTACCAACAATTTAAAACTTATTTGAGCCAAAACCAAATATAGCAGTCCATAAAAAAGACAAACGTAACAGTGATCAATGAAATACCTAGTGATTACAGTGTCTAATGTACAGAGACTTATGTACAGACAGATACAGTGATTACAGTGTCTTATGTACAGAGAGACACAGTGATTACAGTGTCTTATGTACAGAGAGACATAAAGTCATAAAATATCAGGATTTGTAGGCAGAAAGAAAAGCAATGGGGAAGAAAAGTACCCAGACAGTTAAAATAGTATCAGGAGCAGTTGGTCTCATACAAAAAAATCTACAGTAATACTTAGATAATGCTAGCCATACTCTGTGTGACTTACATGAGTAGTCAATTCTAGGCACATTATTGAGTGCTGTGAAGAGTACTTTTAGCTAACATCAGAGATTGAAACAATTCTAATATTCTAAACTGACTTAAGAAAGAGGTCCATTCCCATCATGGTATTAGAAACCCAAAAGGCTTTGAGAAATTGAAAAGGCAGAAAAGGGCTGCATCTAGATTTTCCCAGCAACTTTACAGTGTTTTTTTTTTTATTATTATTATTTTTCAAGTTACTTATAAAGACTTAAATCTCAGATTTTAATCTGCAGAAGCAACCCAGGAAGAACTGGTGGCAATTCATGTCTCTCCTATAATTTTCAGTGTCGGGAATCCACTAATGCTGATATGGATTTGGACGTTACCTATTTTTTTTTCCTCTTCAGATGGTAACTACCGCCAGGTGTTTATTTTTTTCTGTTTCTTTCTATTTAAGGTATGTCAAAAGAAGTTCATATATAACTCATAAGAATATCTTCATTAAATGTATTTTTATTTATTTATTTTTATTTGCTTATATACACTTTTGTTGACCTGGTCAGTACCACCAGACCACTGTCCTCTTTTCAGGAGAAACCTGAGGTGGCATTCATACTGACAAGGGGAAAATTGGCCAGGGAACTGAGTTACTTCCTCTACCTTTTTTTGATAAGTGTGATTGGATCTTTTACATCCATCTAAGCTACCACCAACTCATACATATTTAATGTCTCATCTGAATAAATCCATATTCAAGACTACAACAGCCAGATATGTTTGATTGCAGTCTCAGTACTGGAAAAGTAATCCAAACACTCTGGGTATGAATACAATCCACAGCCTACAGATCTTTCAGCACCGAAAGTGCTTGTACTATTTGTTGAGCTACTGACATGTACGTGGATGAAACAGCCCTGCTGAAAAGGGCAATCATAAATTTCTGAAACACTTTGCAGAAGATAACTTGTTTACAAGAACTTCATCTAGTATTTCCAAAGCATACAGTTTTGTTAAATATTAAATCAGTTTATAACATACTGATTAGTTAAGAGATGCTAAACCAAGAGGTATTACATTTTTTGATTCAGATACATTTAAGATTATTAGAAAGTTTCAGGATCTAATTGCTAGAATTATATTGGTGAATGCTCATTACTATAGTAATGGATTAGGGCAAATTAGTACACGTGGCATATCTAGACTTTGCTAAGGTGTTTGACATCATCCAACAGTTGAGTATTGCAGATAAACTCACCCATCTAACTGTAAATATGTATGTAACTTGTTGGATAGCATATTGGATCACAAAACCCAGGAAATCAGGGTAGACAGCTCTACCTCCTCCAAAAGACCAATCACTAGTGGTTTTCCCTCAGGGTTCAGTCATTCAGCCACTTATCTTTAGAATTAACTTCTCATAGGTCAAAAATAATGTTAAGGGCTTATAGCTGACCACATTTGTAGATGACTGTAAACGTAGTGCCGTCATTAACTATCCAGAGGGATATCAAGATCAGGCCTTTCCCAAACAAACAGAGGGTGTCAAAATCATGAACTGAAACTAAATACTAAGAAATGTAGACTAGTGTTCTTCTGCAAGCATGGCTTCCCTCAATATTATGTACAAAACTACCAGACTACCAATGCTGGATACATTTATTCATAAACAATTCACACAAGCAAAACTTTCAGGAAAAACTACCTTCATCAGTGCATATTCAAAGTTAATTAAATTCATTCAGTTTATACAGTGGATATAAAAAGTGTACACACCTCTGTTAAAAGGTCAATGTGATATAAAAAAATGAGACCACAATAAATCATATCAAAACTTTTCCCACCTTTAATGTGACCTATAATCTGTACAATTCAATTGAAAAACAAACAAATCTGTTAGGGGAAAAATATAAAAAAAAATGTACAATAAGCTGGTTGCATAAGTGTGCACACTCTTAGACTAATACTTTGTTGAAGCACCTTTTGATTTAATTACAGCATTCAGTCTTCTTCGGTCGGAGTCTATCAGCACGGCACATCATGACTTGGCAATATTTGCACACTCTTCCTTGCAAAAATGCTCCTAATCTGTCAGATTGTGAGGGCATCTTGTGTGCACAGCCCTCTTCAGATCACCCCACAGAGTTTTTATTGGATTTAGGTCCGGGCTCTGGCTGGGCCATTCCAAAACTTTAATTTTCTTCTGGTGAAGCCATTCTTTTGTTGATTTGGATGTATGCTTGGGGTCATTGTCATGTTGAAAGGTGAAATTCTTCTTCATCTTCAGTTTTCTAGCAGATGCCTGAAGGTTTTGGGCCAAACATGACTGGTATTTGGAACTGTTCATAATTCCCTCCACCTTGACTAAAGTCCCAGTTCCAGCTGAAGAAAAGAAACTCCAAAGCATGATACTGCCTCCACCATGCAAAGTGTTGTTTTTGTGCCAAACATACCTTTTGGAATTGTGGCCAAAAAGTTCAACCTTGGTCTCAGCAGACCATAACACATTTTACCACATGCTTTTGGGAGACTTGATGTATTGTTTTGCAAATTTTAGCTGGGCCTGGATGTTTTTCTGTGTAAGAAAAGACTTCCATCTTGCAACCCTACCCCATAGTCCAGATATATGAAGAATACAGGAGATTGTTGTCACATGTAATACACAACCAGTACTTGCCAGAAATTCCTGCAGCTCCTTCAGTGTTGCTGTACATCTCTTGGCAGCCTCCCTGACCAGTTTTCATCTTGCCTTTTCATCAGTTTTAGAGTGACATCCAATTCTTTGCAACGTAACTGTTGTTCCATATTTTCTCCACTTTTTGATGACTGTCTTCACTGTGTTCCATGGTATATCCAATGTAGTGGAAATTTTTTGTACCCTTCTCCTGACTGATACCTTTCAACAATGAGATCCCTTTGATGCTTTGTAAGCTCTCTGTGAAACATGGCTTTTGCTGTAGCAGGCAACTGAGTAAATGTCAGGAAAATCCTACTAGGACAGCTGAACTTTATTTGTGGTTAATCAGAGTCTCTTTAATTGATGGCAGGTGTGTACCCAAGAAGACTGAATGTTGTAATTAAATCAAAAGGTGCTTCAACAAAGTATTAGTTTAAGGGTGTGCACACTTACGCAACCAGCATATTGTAAGTTTTTATTTATTCCCCGAACAAATTTGTTTGTTTTTCAACTAAATTGTATAGATTATAGGTCACATTAAAGGTAGGAAAAGTTTTGAAATTATTTATTGTGGGTCTCATTTTTTTATATAACAAAAACCAAAAATTTTAACAGGGGTGTGTACACTTTTTATAGCCACTGTACATATCACATCACACAGCAAACCAATAATTTCCTTAATACATTTTTAAAAGGTTTCTAAAAGATTTTTCACAAATTTATCTACATAAAGTTGCAGCACAAATACATTTTATATTACCACCAAAATGTAATACTAAAAAGCAATAAAACTAGACCTTACAGCTATTACACTTTAAAATGACAGTAAAGCATTAAATATATTACCTCATCTGTTTACATTTTAAAATTGGCTTGAGACTTACGGCAGCATTCAAACCTGGGGTCTTATCTGCCTCTAATCTCAAAATTCAGTTTTATTCAGATATCTCTAATTTATTATTAATGTCCACCCTTCTCAAGCTCAGCATCAATTTCTGGATCACCCTAAACTTAAATACATGTTGCGAACCATTTTCTATTACATGTTTATCAAAAGAATTAGTTAAGACACCCCTTCTTATGTCATATAAATGTTCGGTTATTCTTTCCTTAAATTTCCTACTACATTTGCCCAAATAAAAACCAGGGCATGCCAAGTAAGTAGCCAAATAAACAAAGTTATCTGTCTTACATGTAGCAAAACAATTAAATTCGTATTTCCTTTTGCTCTTAGAATGTAAAAACTCAACACAATTTAAAATGTGTTTACAACTAGTAAGTTATGGCAGGGAAAAGTACCTGTCTTATTACTAGTAAAAGATTTTCTTATGCAATTCATTTCCTTATAACATAGTCTTTGTTTCAAATTTCGGCATTTTCTGTATGCAAAATGGGGTTTATTGCCAATAAACTTATTTAATTCAGGAACAGCATTCAGGATAGCCCAGTTATTTCTAATCACATTTATTACCCTACTAGCTCTAGTATTAAAGTGGGTGACGTACCTCAGGCAACTACCTGCCATTGCATTGCTCCTACGCTCCCTTCAATATCCACTACTCATGAAATAGGGTCTACCTATTCCTTGACATTCACTGATCATCTGCTGAAACAATTCATTTAATAGAGTGTTACTATACTGTCTGGATTGAAATTCTTCCATCATATCTGACATCTATTGATAACAAATCTGGGTAAACATATTCAACCTACTAAGGAGTTGACTTTTAACAATACCTTTAAAAACATGTTTTGGATGCATACTATATCTGTGCAAATACCTGTTAGCCTGTACTTCTTTCCTATATATACTAGTACACATTTTATCTTCTTGCTTCATAATCTTGATATCAAGGAAATTAATTTTATCTTGAGAATAACTTAATTTAAATCTCAAAACTTCTGTGGTACTAACTAAATAACTCACAAAATTAATCAAGGTTGCTTCATCTCTTGTCCATAAATAAATATCGTCCACAAATCATTTATAGAATGAAATATTGCAGGCATACTCACATAAAGGAGTAAATATATTTAAACTTTCCCATTGATGTTAACATAAGTGATAGCGACCAATGTTCCCATCACTATACCTGATACTTGGTTAAACAATTGTTGTTTGAACATAAAGACATTAGTAGTCAAAACTATGTCTAACAGATGACAAATAGTTCCATTTCTGTGTTAGCACAATTACTATTAATACACAGGAATTCTCTTACTGCTTGAATGCCATAACTACTAGGTATCACTGTGAAAAGCGAATTTATGTCAAATATAATGAAAATATAATCAACAGTTTAATTGACCTCACAACAATGCAGTTTCTCCAAAAGTCAACAGTGACTTTAATAAAACTCTGTACTTTACTCAATAGGGGCTTAAAATAACTTCTAAATATAATGAAATTTGTTCTGTAATCTAGCCTTTGCCTGAAATAAAGGTCTCATGGGGGGGTCTATATTAGATGATCGAACTTTCAAAAGTTTGACTGTCATATGGTCAACACCATATGATCGAACTTTTGAAAGTTCGAACGTTTTAACGGAGATCTCCATACAGCGCAGAATAGGAAGTTTTCCCTTTTCTGCACTGTAGTGCAGTCTCGGAGTTGGTAGATGTTCAAACTTTTAAAAGTTTGATAATATGGTGTCAACCATATGATAGTCGAACTTTTGAAATTTCAGTCATCTAATATAGACCCTCATGGGTGTACATTGTATATTTTTATATATTTTTGGTAGTCCATATAAAATGGAACAACTGTATGTGCGACATGTAAAAAGTTATAAACCTCAAAACTAATCTCATTATATAGCTATAAATCATATAAAAATATTCACTTTATATATTATACTAATTCTATTAATTTTCTTAAAAGTAATTTCATCACTTAAAAATTCATTCACATAAGGCACATAATCTGTCCTATCAAATATCACTATTGCACCACCCTTCTCCACCTGTTTAATTGCAGTGTCAGGGTTATTCTGTAAACTCATTAAGGACTCATGTTCATCTTTGGATACATTATTCCGATTAGCAATATATCTCTGCTGATATAATTCACATAATTATTTCTCACCTATATTGTAAAAAGCTTTAATAACTGGAGCACTTACAGGTATAAATTTATTAGACCTTCTACGTACCTGAGTCAAATCAGTGTTACCTTTCAAATTAATTTCAAATTTAAATTCCTTGTAAATAATTTTAAATCTGTTAGAGCGTCCATGACTGAATCATTATCCAAAGGTATAAACTGCATGTCCTTTCTCAAAAGCAAATTATCTGTCTGAGTTAGATTCACCTTTGACAAATGTACCACTGCCACCTCATCATTCATCTTTCAGTCATAGAGTGGCTGCAGGTTTGTGGACCATTGTACCTTATTCTGTCTTCTCCTCCTCTTCTTTTTGCTCTTCCTCTTGGTGACTCCCATTTCCTCATTTCAACTCTCTCAGGTAGCTCTAACTTCATAAATGTCTGTGGTTGCTGAAAATCCTCCCTTTAGGTAGAAGGACCCATCACATTAATTTCTCTTGCCTCCAAAGTGGAACTTTTCTGACTGGTAAAAAATGTAAAACTTTGTATCAAGTGAAATGATTCAGAAGTCTGCCATATCTGTTCAATAGGTTTCCCCACTGCTGATTCACATATAGTGATATTATCTAACCCATACATAGATCCCCTGCGTCTCATATCTTCAGTATTTCTCAGTGTCCCTTTGGGCCATGAAAAAATGTTACCACTTTTAAAATTGTTTATCCCTATGATAAGTTTGCATCTTTAATTTGATCAAGATACTGTTCAAAAACATGTAGTCATTGCCGCATCACATTATACAGTCCTCATGATTATCACATTAATACTCCCCTGAAAGTTGATCCTGCAGTCATGGATCTGGGAACTTATGTAGACAAAAAAATGTCCTTTGATCATCCTATATCAACTATTTTAAGGATGTCTTTTTTCATCACACAGCTTATATCTAAAATTATTGCATCCAGGTCAAAGGATATATCATCATTCCACTGTACTCAGTTCTCATAAGGCCAAACATTGAGTATAATGCCCTTTTCTATATACTTGTCCAAACACTTCTCACAACTGGAAAGACCACAATGCTTTCTCACTAAAATAAATCAAAGGCTTAAATAATAAAAAACTACTCTGAATGTCTCAAAGCCTTGTCCCTCTTTTCTGTATCATACCAACTGCAGAGGTGACTGCTGCTTTCTGTACAGATGCTGAAAAGACCATAACTTTTATAACCTATGATACACACATTAGTCCAATGGTAGCATGATCTCAGTATCTTTTGCAACATAAATAGGACATGTTGGAGAGATAGGTATGCAGAAAGATAAAACACACTGAACAACTGGAGAAACGGTTATCATCCACTTTTACTGTGTTCCTAGTACTTCGGCATCAAGCCTTCCAGGGAATAATCATGCACAAGAATGGTGTACTTTATATGCATTTCACTACATTCAATATTCAATTAAATTATACAATAATTGGTCAATTAATCAGTGAGTCAAGAAAATTTAATTGCTCTGGTTGCACCTTAGATTTAAATTTTCTTGACTCGTTGATTAATTGATCAACTATTGTAGGGCAAAATGTTTTAGTAATTGTTAATCTAGAGGTGCATAAGTGCTTTTACATTAACTTCTTAAATTATAACGCTAAATGCAATAGGAATGTAAGGGGTTGCACTTTATATGTTTTGATGCACTTTAAATGTTTCTGAAGCGCTTTACTACTCAGGATGCACTTTAGATGGTGACCGTTTCTCCAGTTGTTCAGTGTATTTTTTCTTTCCTTGGTGAGTTGGTTCGTGGAGTGGTGTTTTTGGAGAGAAAGGTATGTATCAAATAGAATAGCTTTTCTCTGAAATTGTCTTCCACTCCACATAAAGTAAAGTACTTCTCTTACTCTGTTCAAATGTAATTTGGATGAATGGATGGGAAACTGCAAATTCAGCCCTTTTTAGCACCAGTGTGTCTCATGGATAGGAGCAGCAAGGAAATTTTCCAACATATCCTTATTTAGTCAATCTCTGGATTACTCATACATACTCAAACAAAAAGCACAAGGACCAAAAACTACCATGGAAATGTAAGGCTAGGCTTCTTGAGATCTTCACTGGTCAGCCTAGTAAGTACCTATGGACATGTGAGGTTCTTATTTTAATACTAGCTTGGTTTAAACACCATTTTTTGTATAACCTACGCATGAAGCTCTTATTTAGAAGCAAGAGGAATTATTGGGGTAAAAGATTTTAATACAGCTGGAACAAGAGTTAGTGAAAAGTCAGACACTCACAGGTTGAAGGAATTTCTTTCTTATTATTCATTAATTGACTTATGGTATTATAAAAATTCATATTTAAAGTGTATATGCAGTCATTTTCTATTTCAGAAAGTATAATTCACATGGTTACAAATATGGAAATAGTTCCAAGATGTCTTTCTGATAATTTACTTATTGTTGTATCTTTTGCAGTTTGCAATGTAGTGAAAAGTGGAAGATTAATTATTAATAAATAGCCTTTCAGTATTCATTACAAGGAAATCGAATCAGCTTGTAATTCCTTTTGGTTGATGAATGATTCTGAAGGAATACCATTCTCCTATTCCTAGTCTTTCATTAAAACTTTCTTGACTGATTTCCTATTTAAATTATCGGAATATCGGTAAAGGATTCATATTTTGATAAACCAAATGACTGTTTGGATCATCTGTATGAAATTAATTATATTAAATACACAACAAAACATTTAGGAAAGACTTACTGTAACAAAATTACTGCAGGAAGCAGGAATGCCTGAAAAAAAACAGGAGGCATTTCTTTTTATTTAAACCTAAATCAAGTTTGTACGTAGTTTAAAGATTCAAGATTAAGTCATTACAAATACAGAAATTATTAGGCAGTAGAATCTTACTGTGAATGTGTATTTAATTATTCACAGTATAGAAGATTTTGTTCCTTTTAATATAAAAAGGACTGAAGAGCATTATTACAGTTTTCCTTCTATGGACATTATGAAGGAAATATTACTGCCTCTACTGGATAAGATGACATCAGACCCAGATTAACTACCGGTAAATTTTCTATAAATAATTTGTTGCTTGACTTCTTCCATATTTAGTTAGACTAATGTAATTTTTCAGTAAATCTCCATATTAGGTAGAGCCATATTTTTAATTTGCAAGATGTGCTACAAGTCAGATAAAGATCATTCTACAGTGACAAATTCTAGGCCTATTGATCTTCTAAATGTTGATTTTTAAATTATTACCAAATATATTAATCAAGTTATGCTTCACAATATTTTGTCCAACTTGTCACTTTAATAATTTGGGTGCATTCCTGGCAAATCAATGTCTGTTACCATATAACTTTTACAACCATATTTATATATTGTAATAACAATAAAGCTCTCTTAATTATGAGAAAATACTGTGCTCCTTGGATGTTCCAACAACCTTTGATGCTAACAGAGATTGTTTTTTTTTTTCCTATTTTAGGTTATATTGGACCTTATTTGTATATTACAAATCTGACTTTATGCCTAATCTTTCATTGTAAATATTACCCTGTTGTAAGTAAATTCAACTCATCTTTATATCAACAAATTTGTGGAATAAGAGAAAGAAGTTCCTTTTCTTTGACCTCATTCCCTTTGGCTATCAATTTTATGATTATTGCAATAGCACAGGGCATCAACATTGTTTCTTTCAAAATAAAGAATTTAACAAGCAAGATTCTTGCATATGAAGGTGTTTTACTGCTAATTATGAAGCTGTTAGCTTTTTCTCCACACAAACTTTTTTTTCAGACAGTTGCAGCTACTTTCATGTTTTATAGTAAACGAGAAAAAAAAAGTAATGTTCATCTGTAAGGGAGTTACCATTCCTGTGAATATTAGTATAATTACTCTATGAAATTTTTAGGCTGGGCCTATTTTATATTGAATGTGTTTCTTTATCTCACCAGAAAGACATGCATTTTAAAATGCAAAGATTATTGAAATTATGGTTTAATTTGAATACTTATTTTACTAGAATAATAGATTTTTAAGAACAGATTTTCACCCATTTTTTTTTAAATGTAGAATCTTATTTCCCAAATTCTTTGTAGTTTAATAAAGTTAGGCATACATTGTCAAACATTTTCTGTAGAGGGAACTGTCTCAAGATTCACTTGAAGATTATTAAGTATAGTCTAAATGTTGAATAAGAACAAATTCCTTGCTTTTGCACAAATGTGGATGAATTATTTTAAATTAAAATAATAATGTTGACATCAGCTTTTCATTTCAGTTTGATTGGGTCTGGCAACTGAAAGTTTTACTTTGATTGGAATCTTATTATTTATTTATTTATTTATTTATTTATTTATTTATATTTGTTGACCGGGAGTGTCCGACTGGACATAGGTCCATTTTCAGTGGAGGCCTGGGGAGAAAAGCTCCACAGTTAAAATAAACAGGCAGTAGTTACATTGGATTACATAGCGATTAACAATTTACATAGCAATTACTTACAACATATTTACAGATGAAGAACATAGTACATCAGTAGACAACTAGAATCTTTATCTGTGAAGTACATAACAGACATTAACAAATGTTACAATAAGAAGTTCCTGCTGTATAATAAGTACTGGCTTATGAGTATCTGAGCTTGCTATAATCAAGGTAGTTAGTGGAGTGGAAAGAAAGGTAGTGTTTGGATGGGGTGGGTGATATTAGAGTGGGAGTTGCAAGGGCATAGCCAGCATGTTTTTAGGTGCGCTTTTAGTAAAGTTTTGAAGTGGGTGCATGATGGTATGGAGGTAATTGTGGGTGGGATGGAGTTCCATAATTTGGCTATGGTGCAAGAGAATAGTGCTTCACCAGCAGAGTTATTGGCTTTAGCTATCTGCAAGTGATTTTTGTTGCTGGATCTTAGTGGTCTGGTGGTGCGATAGGGGTGGAGTAGATTCTGGAGGGATGGGACATTTAGAGGATGGTTTACTAGTTTGTGGGCAAGTCAGAGTTGATACCATTGAAGGAGGTGAGGGAGCTCATGCCAGCCCAGTTCAGCAAGTGAGAGACAGTGGAGACTACGGTAGGATGCCCCTGTGGTGAATTTGATGATTTTGTTGTAGCAGGTCTCTAGCTTGTTTAGATCACATTGCCTTAGGTTGGTATATATTGGAGAGGCATAAAGTAGGGTGGAGATAAGGTGGGAATTTGCTATTGAAATCTTTGCCACTTTGGTGAGAAGTTGCTTATTTCTGTATAGCGCTTCTAGTTTTTTTGTGGACTTTTTTATGGTCATGGAAATGTGAATGTCAAATTTTAGTTTATTGTCTATTTCCACTCCTAGCAATTTGGTGTGTTCAGTTAGATATATAGTGGTGTTGTCTTTTGCTGTGATGTTAAAGTGAGAGTTGTTTTGAGTATGTTTGGTGGGTTGGTTGATGAGTAGTTTAGTTTTGTTTGGATTGAGTATTAATTGGGCATCCGATAACCAAGTTTCAACAGAGGAAAAGGCTTCCTGTGTGACTTTTTCCAGTTTGGGTAGGGGCTGGGCTGACCAGATGATAGTTGAGTCATCTGCATATTGTTGAGTGTGCCATGTTTGGTGGCAGAGGCTAGGTTATTGGTGAAAACAGAGAAGAGTATGGGTCCAAGAATGGATCCTTGGGGAACCCCTATGGAGACAGGTAGTTGGGGAGATATGTCATTCTGCCATACAATGGATTGTTGGCAGTCAGACAGGTAACTCTGAAACCTTTTGGTGACTGATTGTGAGAAGGATAGGTTATTGAGGACAGAGATAAGTTGTTTGTGTGGGACAATGTCAAATGCTTTAGATAGGTCTAGGAAAGTAGCAGAGGGGAGATAGCCATTGTTTTTATGCTGAAGGATAGTGTTAGTAAAGGAGAGTAAGGCAGTGGTGGTGCTATGGTTTGGTCGGAAACCATGCTGAGTATTGGAAAGGAGGTTGTTAATAAGGAGGTAGTCTGAGACCTGAGAGTGTATGCATCTCTCTAGTATTTTGGAGAGTGGAGAGGGAATAGCTATGGGGTGGTAATTGGATAGTTCTATGGAGAGTCCACCTTTGTGGAGGGGAATTATATGTGATACTTTCCACAGTGTGGGAACGTAACTTTCTGACAGAGATCGGTTAATCAAGATGGATACCGGGTAGGCCAGAGCATCAGCTGCGATTTGTAGGTATTCACCTGGGAGGTTGTCTGCTGCTAATCTGGTGGGCTTAAGTTTAGTTAAGAGTTTTTTTTTTTATGTTGGAGGTAGATACAGGAGAAAAAGAGAAGGCAGTGGGGAGACTACTAGTTGAAGGTGTGGGTTGGAGGGGAGGGAGGTTGTGTTGTTTAGCTAGTGATAGTACGGTTTGTGTGAAGAGTGTGTTGAATGAGGTAGCAATATTTTCTGAGGAGTGAGGGATGTTAGGAGGAGTGGTACTGACTTGACCTGGGTGGAGGATGGAGTTTATGGAGAACCAGAATTGTTTGGGGCTGTGTTGGGCGGAGTCTAGGGCAGACTGGTAGTATTGGAATTTGTCCTGTTTTATTAGCTTTTTGACTCTGTTGCGTAGTTCTAGGAATTTTGGTCTAGTTGAGGGGGTTTTGGTTTTGTGCCAGTGCTCCCAGGTTTTATCCCTGTTTTTCATTTCTGACTTAGTGGTTTTCTGTAGCCATGGGGAGGATTGTTACATGGGGAGGGTATATTATGAAATCTTCTCAAGACATGCATATAACAAGTTTATGTAAACTTGTGAGGAAGCATAAATTAAAGATCTCTAGGTTACATTTACAATGGTTTAATATTTCATTACATTCCTATATTTCTAAGTCAGTCAGATGGGCATCTATTAATAGCTTAAGCATAAGGAACTTTTTTCCAAAATTTATTCTTTTGAAATATAGAAAAGGCTGAAGACTGACAGAAATGATTCAGTTATTTGATGAGAAGGATCAATTTCTTTCTGTAATTTTTAATTATAGATATCTCTCAGCTATAACAACCTTTGATAAAAGGAAAACATTATCTATACTTTATAAAACAATACATGTGCTTGAATGACCTTAACAGCATACATGAAAAGTAAAACTGAAAAGTAATAAATATTATAGAATAATACAGATTTCTAACTCTATGGAAACATTATCATGATTTAATAAAATCTTACAGAAATAGAATTATTCAGCAAAAGATTATTCTCAGAGATAATCTGATACCTTAAAAGCAGAAGCCATTTTATACATTGGCAATTTGTCAAAATGCTAGTTAAAAATGTTCCAAAAGTACTTTCAGCAATAGCAGAGAATCCACTTTTTGTACACCATTATGGGACCTTGGAGTAGGTATTTAAGTGTGTGGGGTGGGGGGTTGCCATCTAATAAAACATAGTCCGAAGTTTCATTTAATGGTCTTTAGGTGAAACTTTTTTCAAAGTATTTGCATTTGAGGGAACTTGTGTCAGTCTATTGCCATGTTTCCCTCAAAGGTTTGGATGATCTAAACATAATAAAAGGTCATGTTAGGAACCTGGAATCATGTATGGTGGGAATGCCATAATATAATCCCTTGGTGATATAAAATTTACAAGTTGTGAATAGATTTGAAAGATCCTCATCTTGCTTATGATTTGCATATTCTTGTTAGAACAGGGAGCCTTGCACTGTCTAGTACATTTTTTTACTAACTATTCTTGTCACACACAGAGTAATGTTAGAAGTATGACATCAAAACATGTCCCAGATTTACAGTACAGTTTTCTTTATCATCCTGCTTAAATTGCATTAATTTCTTGTTTTAATTTCTCTAAATGTTTTCAGCTACTAATACTGTGACAGGCATGCATATCCCATTCCTGAATCAGGGCACAAGTACAGTTTAAGAAATTAGTATTGGTCTGGTCTTTGATGTTTGCCAAGATTGCTCTTCCCAGTACCTGCAGTATACCAAGAATTGCTTCCTTCTACAGATACAATGAGCATATTAAGTCGATGCATTTTATTAGCCCTGTTGCTGATATTATCATTGAAAATGTTTGGGTGTCTTTTTCTGTTTACTTTTAAATCATGATATTTTATAACTTCATGTTTATCAGTACATATGCTACTAAAATCTAGGTGTAGCTATTTCAATGATTATTGATACATTTTTTGCTCATATATCTGTTTTTCTTACTTCTACTTCACTGTATTGACATGCACCCAGAACTTCATTTTCAATAATGCTGTGTGATTCATGATTCTGATTCTTTTCAGCTACTTGTATGTTGTAGTGTTTGAACAACCCCTAATGCAATAGTCTTAAAACACTTTTGTGCCTTTCAGTGTACAGGCCCTAAGCCAGGAATAGATAACAGCCAGTAACAAGATGTACAGCTGCTCTTGATTATGTATTCTAGAACTTGCATTTGTCTGGATTTTCCAGTTTTTCTGTAGACTGTATAAGCCAACCTGCACGTAGCCCAGTATCTTTAGCTGCCACTATTACTATTTCATCTTTTGGTTTAACTTCAACTTTGCTTAATCATTTATGCATAAAGTCTTTATCAATATGTGGTTGGTACCAGAATACTCTATACTTGCTATTAGAATTTTGGTTTTCTAATTTTATTTCCTTCTTTTCTGGTCTTGTTCTTTATATTCTTTTATTTTTTGGCACTTTCTGTTATTGCCTGATTATTGTCTGCTTCTGATGTGATTTCAGTGTCTACTCCTTTCCAAAATACTTTTGCTACACTAAGCAAGGATATAATCTTAGACCTTTTTTCACATGGTTCAGAACTTTCTCTCTACCTGGATCAGGTGATGTGAACAAATATGTATGCAGTCCACAACTGTAGACTATACATATCATCAGTTTTGAGGAGGCCCACACTTCCTTCGGATATATAATCTTGTCAAGTGTTTTTGTTTTCTTGTCCAAAGATTCAGTACTATTTGGGCCAGTCAACCACATCCAAGCTGTAAGCCAGAATAGGAAGCACAAGCTAAATTTGTGGCTTGAACTTTATTCCTAGATGTGAAGGTAGCTCTCACTTTTAGCTTGAGTGATCTGAAGTATTCCTTACTAAGCTTTGTTCTCATTTGTTTCTAGAATATCCCTCTCTGGAATTTTTATTCCTGGGATAAAATTGCTCTTTGTTATGCCTCAGCTGTAAAGAGGTCTGCCACTGTTTCATAGTCATTGCAATCTAATTGATCAGTGTAAGGTGTATCTTATACGTTTGTAAAAAAATCATAATCCATAATTGTGGAATGCTATTGAAAGTTTTTTCTTCTTTTCAGTCTACTCATGCCATAAATAGATTCTGCCCCTTTTATATCCCTATATTATAGCTTTATTTAACAACAGAGTATCCTTTGGTTCATATAACTTTCTTTATTACCTTTTTGTTCTATTGCCATGATTGATTTTTTTCTATGTGACTATATACTCTGTCCACATAAATTGCAGAATATGGTTCCTTTGTTTCTTTTATCTCACTTTCTCTATTAATTTATCCCATTTCATGTCCTTTATGTTAGAATTTCTTACTGTTTCTTCTACGTCTTCCATCCATTCAGCATCTTTATTATGTTCAGTGGGGTCTTAGTCAATACTGCTCTACAATGTTCTGATTTCTTCTTCTTTAGGTGGTACTTCTATTTTATTTGCTATGTTTCCCAATTCTCTGTAAAACCTTTTTGGGTCATTGATGAATTGCTTATTTTGACTTTTTCTTTCTGTTTCTCAGTATATGTTCTAAGTTTTTCTTCTTGTCCTGTTATTTTTAGTTTGTTGTTGGAGATAGTATATAACATATCCTGATCTGTTTTGATATTGTGTGTTGTTTTTACCACATCTGCCATTCTAAGATTGTTTGATGACCTCTTCCATTTTTTTGTATTCATCTGTAGTCTTGTAAATATGATGCCTCACATCTTAGGTGCAGTATAGTTTTCTCTAATCGGTGCTTCAATGGTGACATCCTGCTTGTTCCATTCCTTTCTTTTGTTACTCTGCATTTTTGTGGTAACACTTAATCTGGTTTTAGTTTAGTACTTTCTGTTTATTTCTGTTATATTTTTTTCTTTTTTGTGATACTTTATTGAACTTTTTTAACAAGAAATGCCAAAACATATAAAAATGATACAACTATTAAATACAAACAGTATAAAAGGTAAGAAAACAAGGGAGTGCATTTTGCCATAATGGTTAAAATATTCATCTCATAGACACAAGGTAAAGGTTTGATTCTAACCTCTACTTATTGCCTAGACTTAAAATGATCATTTAAGGCAGTTAGCCTTATATGAACCTATGAACAGAACTATTTACACTATTCACACATAGTTACACATATAAAGCAATAATTAAGCATATCTAATAAAGGAAAATTCTGAAATCCAGTAGCTAATAAACATAGTTTTAAATTCATTTAAATAATCTGATATGACATTAATTTTAATGTCATTGTTTACATTAATTAATATTTTGGCAATATTATTAGAAAAACACATACAATTCAGATGAAAAACTACAGGATCTGGAAATTTGCCATTTTTAAAATGTTTAATGGTGGAAAGGATTTCAGTTACTAAAAAAAGGTTTCATTAAAACAATTTATTGATCTGAGTTTAAATTAGGAAATGGGATGTGTTTAAGATAATGCAGCAAGTCAGAAAGGGGTATCACTTCCTTCTGACTGTTATACAACTAAGTATAAATATTGGTAAAGGCTAGGAGGATTGCTTTGTTTTGACCATTTATATTTACTTCTGAAATTGCAGGAGGAGAAGATTAAATCTCATCCAAGTTAGCTAATAGTGCTGAAGGCATTTAAGTCCACTCTGAGTATAGAGCAAATGTTTTAGACTCGTACCATGCCATTTGTGATTTAAAAAGGAGATTAAATTCCTTTTCTAGGATCCTAATTTACTAATCTATGTTTACACTAAAGAACATGGGTAGTTTAACTTCAAGAGCAGATAATGTAGCTTTGAGATCATTTGAGATTATAACGTTTTTTCTATAATATGAAGATTTAGCTATAAAGATTCCCCTTAGTTTTGCTTTTAAGAGTTGACTGCTGAATATTAAATTTGTATTTTTCATATTTGTATAAAAGTTATTAAGTAGTAAGGTCACTTCTTTTGACTTCATCTTTATGTAACAATGAATCATTTAAAAAACAAAAGCATGGGTGTTTACTATCATTTAATAAACAATTCCAATCAAGATGAGCAGTAATTTCTGAATAGTCTGAAAAGAAGCATGGTTCAGTGATGAACTCCAAGACAGCATAAATTAATTTGTCTGAGATTAACAAAAAATAATAATCCTTGAACAGGATTTATGACAACTTGAAAAATAAGTGTAACTCATGGTAGAATTACATGACCTAAATATTTTAACAGTATCCAAAAGGTTAAAATCAGTGATAAGATCCAAAATGGAAACTAATGCAGAGTGATTTGTATACTTGATTTTATTAGAGCAGTCATTATTTGGGTCCATAACTGAATTCCAGTCCCCAGCAATTATCAAATGATAGTTATTTTTTTTAATTTAATAAGGAGTTTATGTATTTTAGAATTAAAATCAGTTTGGTTACTACAGGCAGTATATAGGTCAATTAAATTATTTTTACATATAACACCATCTTCCTTCAGGTTTAGTTTCATAACCAATAATTTGATCCTCAAAGGAAGGCTTTAGAAGAACAGAAGAATGTAAAAAATACAATCTTTATATTAGGATTGATCTACCAAAGTCTGTAACAATACTCTTACCAAATATGAAGTAATGTCTACAAATGTACTTCTACTAAGCACAACCTAAATATGCAATTTGTAACAGGGATCCAGTGCATTCTTGATTTTTTTTTACCTTTCCAGGTAAAGTTTTTTAAAATATTTAAAGGCAGAGATAATTTTAAGTACATCCTGATAGTTAAGGAGTTTGACATAAATTTGTCTAAGTATGGCTTTGTTTTGTCTTTTTGGTTTGTCTTTTTATTGGAGCCCTATGTGCTCTTTCTTTGGTAATACTGTCCTTGTTTCCTGGTTGTTTAGAAGCCATGTAAACAAGTCTTGCACAGTTTGAATTAACTCCTGTTTTCTCTAGGACTCCTCTGACCAGAATATTATTTCTTCTACTACATTATTCTAAGTTGAATAGCTTATCATTTATTCTAGTTATAATTTTTGTATAGCCACTAGTAGTAATTTTCAATGCATGAAGCTTATCTTTGGAATTTATTATGTGAGCTTCAGAGCTATCCAGATATTTGGACATTTCTGAAAGAGTAGTAGATATATTTGTAATTTTATCTGAAAATTCTGTGTTGCTGTTTGAATTGGTTCTTTAGTAGAAGTTTTATAGTGTTCACAAGCATTATCCTTTACTAGCATCACAATGGCAGACTATTTAATTTTTAAGGTTTGTACCTCCATTATTTTTACATCTTGAAGCATAACTGTTAGAACCGCATTAGCTGGCAGCTATCTTCAATTTGATTTGAATAAAATGTAGGTACAGATTTTTTTTTCACTTCTACTTTTGTTTTTAGATAATAGCTCTTTGTCAGAGGCAGCACATGTTATGAGTCCATCTTTCTGGGCTTCTCAGAAGTAATTTTCTAAAAGTATGTAAGGCACTGATATCAGGTATGAAACACAGGATGGTGCTGGATGAAATTTTAATATTTGGGGAACTGCAGTAGTTGTGTGTTCACTTTTTGGCAGCCATCTTGATCCCCAATATGTCTGTCTATTGTTGTTAAATCGAGCAGGTCTTCCACTGGATCACTTTCTTCTAGACTAACAGCATACTAATGGATGTCTGTTTCTTGCTCTTTCCTTTGCTGTGCAATTCTAACTGGAATTTCATTCCATTCTCCTATACAAGATTCCAGAACATCAACCTGTGGTATATCATTTCCATGTGTATCCTGCTCTATCTGATCCACCACTATCTAGGTACTTATTGGCCATCATGCTGTCATTTGCCTGTATTTGTTTTTGCACCAATCCTACTGTTTCAGTTGTTCTATCATTTTAATTTCTATTTGTTTGATTTCTATATCACTAAATTTCTTTTATCAGTCATGTTCTATTTTTACTATCTTATTTTTATTATGTGAAATTTACTATACCAAATATCTTTGCCTGTATTCTTTTTTGTTATCTTTGGTGCTGTAATTTTTTTTCAGATTGATTAGTATGGCTTTCTTCTCTGCATAATATCTCATTATGTTACATCTCTTTTTCTTTCCCACATTCACAATTCTATTTTTTTCAACTTTTGATAAAAAATATTTTGCCCCTTGCTCTGTAGCACTTTATCTGTTGCTTTATTTTCCAGGTGGCCCATTGTTTCTTCATTTAAGGTAATGTTTTTCTCTGGTGTGTTGCATTGAGGATATTAAATTATTATCCATAGCTTTTAACTGTTATTTTTGTACATGTATTTTTCATTCCCTAATTCCATCCTTAGTCTATTTATTGCCTGTGTAGAAATTGTGTTTGTTGCTCAATAGTAAAAATACATAATAGCTTTCTTATCTTCAGCAATCTGTTTTGTTGTTTCTACAGCTCTTGCTTGACCTATCAGTTTTTGTAGATTACTGTTTCCTTCTACCCTGGGGTATGGAGGTCACACTCACCTTCAGCCTGTAGTAGCCCCATAGTAGGAATATTTTCATGTTCCAAGGATTTTATGCTGTCTTTTTCTCCAGTTCTGGTACCAGTGCATTCACTAGACATGAACATATTTTTATCCAAGGACCTACACACTCAATCTTCTTTTTTTATATTTTGTGACCTACCTTTCTCCATGCTATATATACAGTCTATATATCAGTTCATTGTCATGAGATTTTGTTAAAACAGAGCCCATCACATCAAAGTACTCACCAAGGCTTGAGGATTAATTCAGTTCTAGTAATGCTACTACTGTTTTCTTGCTGATTCTATCTATCCATTCGGAGTCCATTCTTCAATGTGAAAATATTGATTATAGAGGAAATTATAAATAATAACTCACTTTTCACATTGAACTGTATATATGGTTTTATTTAAAATCAGATTAAAAAAAAAAAAGAAATAATAAGAGTAAGGGCAAATAGGGATCTGCAAGGCACCAGTACACTTAGATGATGATGTGACCACCCAAAGGTCTGCAATGTGAGAGGAGATTCACAGTATAGTACAGTTTAAAGTGAAATGGAGACAGGAACTGTGTATTACACAGAACTGAGAAGCATTACATTTTTTTCTACTGAGTTACTGTACAACTGTTCTGTTCAAAAGAATGGAGAAAAAAAGAAAAGATAGAAGTATGGCATTTAAAGCCTCTGAAATGTATTAGGGAAAATAAGTGCAGGTAAGAGAGAATAGGATAAAAATGAGACAAGTAATAGCAATGCATGCAAATATTAAACATAACAAAATAATAAAAAATACTCTGCTACATATTTACAAAACTGAGGTAAAAATAAATCTGAGATTTTATAAAACTGTCATGTAGAGGAAAAGGATGAACAGAGAAAGGCATCTGAAAGGACAATTCCAGAAAAAAATATTTGTGGCATATTGTGTCTAAACAGCAGATTTAAAAAAGTACTTTAGAAAGTGGAAGAAGTATTGAGATGGGTTGATAATTTAAAAGTTCAGTGAAGCTACCTCAGTTATGTATTGGCAGAAGGTACATAATTTTCCATATTTTGGAATATAAGATATATGTATGGATCTGTTGTGTAATATATAGACTGAGTAGCTTATTCCATCTGCTTCTAATTTTATTATTATTATGTCTGACAGTATATGCATTATATTGATCTCTGCTATACTGGAGTATACACATCATGGATAATGCGCTATGTATGTAATGTGCACTTTATAGGTTTGTACAATACCATTCCATGCCGAGTTGCAGTAGAGACTTCATGGATAGATATGATTTTATTCTATGCTATAGCACAATACAAACTTCATGAATAGGTACATCATTATTCAGTGCTATACTGCACTATGCACTTCATGGATATGTACTGCCCTGTTCTATGCTATAATGCAGTATGTATGGCATGGATATGCACTATACTGTTCTATGCTATACTGCAATACAGTTGTCATTGATTTGTACTATAATGTCCTATACTAGAGCACAGTCTATACTTCATGGGTTTCTATCTACCACATTTCATGCCATCAGAAAACTGAGAGAACTACATACTGAAGTGAATGCTCATCTAATTCTGCTGCAATGGAATATTCATTCTCTTTGCACCGATGAATGAGGTACTTGCAGACCATACATTGACTACTAACTATATCTACATTTAAGATGAAGAAAAAAGCTATCCTGCCCAAGCAACCTCCATAGTTGAGGCCTTACCTTCCCCGTTGACAGAGATTTTGTCTCCTTGGCAGTCATCTGGAACCAAAGGAACACAACGTCTGTGGCTGTTAAATTTGCAGTCTGTAGGGAAAAAAATCAAAAACACATTAGTCTGAGCTCTGCTTCTTCTTTGTACAACCTCCTTACTCTGGTAGTTAACATCTTCTAAGCTTTTTTTCCATTATTATGACTTTGTTGATCCACACTTAGGCTGTTACCCTATATTTATTCATTGGCAGATATTCCATATCTTAATCTGACATCTAATTTCCCGTTGCTGATTTGACAAAAAACACGGAGATCCATATTCTGCAAGACTACTAAATGAAAAAGTAATGATTTCCAGAAAACATAAATTATTAGCAATGAGAAATACGCCTCACAGCAAGAGTTTCCCAGGTTCAATTTCTTAGCTGCAGTGCCTTCTGTGTGGAGTCTGCATGTCCTCCCTGTGGTCACGTGGGTTTCCGCCCATATTCCAAAGACATGCAGTAGGTGGATTGGACACTCTGAATTGGCCATAGGTGAGAGAGTGTGGTGTGAATGAACTACGGCAGCAGGGCTGGCCACCCCATGGTGTTAACCTTGGCTTGAGATGATTATCACTGTGGAAGTGACAGCCCAACCCCATGTGCAAAAATGGGAAAAGGGGTTGAGGATGGATGGATAGATGGATGGATGGAACTAAATATGAAAACATATTATCGACAGAATGAAAAATAATGTAAAAATGTTACCTTTCAAAAGATGTTTGGGAATATAGGTACAATGCAACTAAATGCATGACGTTACATTAAAAATATAATATGCTTCTTTTATCAAAGGTATATAATGAGTTTATATCTCATCTTTCTGCAACTAATAATTCCCTTCTGATTTATCATGTTCATCATTTATCTTTATTATAGCACTAAAAACTACCATCAGCAACATAAACACTAAATTAACTGTTGAAGGAACATGTTGCAATTTATTTCTTGATGCAAGTTTCTTGTGAAAGAAAAACAATAAGCGTTTGCTATTAGTATAATTCAAAAGTACTGATCAAGCTGTAAATGTAACAGATTTTGGCATTTGAACCTGCAATCTCTGTGAAAAGAATGCTTGCAAAAGCATGTTTATTTGGAAGGCAATTAACACATGCACACACACACACACACACACACACACACACACACACACACACACACACACACACACACACACACACACACACACACACACACACACACACACACACACACACACACACACACACACACACACACACACACACACTAGAAAAACTGGAGTAACTGCCTCAATTGGTATCTAAACTTGGGCAGCCAAACATGTTACTTTGGCTGAGTTAGAAGCTTCTAGAATCAAGCTTCTTATGAGATCGATCACTACTCGTCTTGTATAGATCCTTGTGACTAGAAATGCTTACTATTATCACACAAAAATATAATGTGCATATTTATGAAAAAATGAAAGATAAATCTGCATGTCTTTACTTAAACTTAAAAATATTGATCACATTGAATACTGCTTCAAATCTCCTGCCAGAAAATGCAAAATCAGTCAGCCTTGTCCTGCATCTCCTATGCTACTTGTTTTCATGTACATATTACCTTTACACTGCATGCCTTGCCGAAACAGCCCCCTTAGAAGTTTTTTGCAACAGAGACATATAGTCGGGGTAGTGTAAGAGTGAATTTGGAAAGTGTGCGGAACCTTTACTCGATTGGCCTCACTCCAGTCTCCTGAATTTTCTCTCATAGGAGGAAACCAAGATCGACGTTCTGATTTGGCACTGTTAATCTGTAGTAAAAAAAAAAGAAAAAGATAAGAAAAATCATTGCATAAAATTCAGCTAAGTATAGTTTATAAATCCCACTTTATGTACACATTACATAAACCATGAATACTTAACATGCAGTCTAAACAAAAGAGATAAAGCAATTAAGCTGAGGCTTGATTATGTGGACTATTCAATTTGCTGATGTATCACAGTTCTCTCTAAATTACATATACAGTCTTGAGAATATGGATTCTACTCCTGTGTCACTGTATTAATGCACAAAATATCTTGAGAGCTAAACCCACCCTATGATGAGACTTATTACATAAGCTTACTCCAAAGAGTGCAGCAAAGGATGGGTGTGTTGCAGTTAGGGCATGCTATTTTAAAACCCAACACTATTGTACAGGCCTTTCTGACCATCTTAGGTGGTCTTCTTGTAGGTGTCTATCTGAGTGATAAAAAAATACCAGTTAGTTTTCTTTTTCATGCAAGTAACATTACTTTAATAAACAGGACCCAGGTCGTACAGGGGAGGGTAAGTAAGAAGATGAGCCTCATATAGCAGTCTGACAGCAAATGTTAACCACTGCCACAACACTGCAGGAATTTGGATTCCAAGTCAGTAGCACTGATGTAGAATTTTGCATGCTGTAGAGCCATATCAGATCCCTGTCTGTCAGTCCAAGGTAAATCGTAGGGTATTAGTCCAGGCAGGACAATATCAGTCCGGGATCATTTTATGTAAGTCCATTGGTAAAATACAGTTGCGGCACATGAAGAGCTTTAGATGAAAGTAATATGTACATGCAACCATTAATATGCAGGTGTTGTGCATAAACTATATATGATTAATAAAAATGCAGCTTGCTGACTATTAAAAAGTATGTCTACATTCCAGTCCTAATTTAAAATCTTAACCTGATGTTGGTAAATCAGGTCATAACATTCATAGCCAACAACTAAATTGTTGATAGTCACCGTTGTTTTAAGACTTAAAAGTGGCTTAATGGAAATGTGGTCATTAAGACCTGGTAAAGATGAGGCATCAGTGGTTGCCACCACACTTCCTTATAACCTAGGGTGGCTTTAAAATCACCCCCTTGGATCCATTTTAATGATTTCTAAAATTACAAACTTAAATGTATGAGAATCCCCATGTTTTTCTATATGCCTGTACAGGGCATTGTTAGAATCCTTCCTTCTAATACTGTATAGATGATCATATATACATTTTCTGAGACACCTCTCTGTTTTTCCTATGTAAAATCCTGCACAGGCAGTACACTTAGCCATGTAAACCTCCTGTTTCAAGTTGCAATTGCCCTGTTTGAACCTAACTGTAGTGCTGGTAACATTATTCAATGTGATAACATCCTTTTCCAATATAAACGGGCATTGATTGCAACTCCCACATTTGATGGTGTGCCTATTAGAAATGGTGGTGCTCCAACCCCTTTTCGTGTTTTTTTTATCTAAATAGTTCTTAATATTCCGACCAATTTTGTACACAAATGTTGGCTTGCTACCCACTATTTCCATCAAGTCCTGGACCACCAATATTATATTCCAAAACTTGGTTAATATACTTTTAATCTTAAAAATTTGTGGACAGTATTCAAATACGCACGAGCGCTGATAATTGTTGATTCCTACATCTGCACTTCGTCCCTGAATGGAACTTGTGTTCTCTCTATAGTGTGCACCTAACAGTGGTGGATATTTTAACCCCCATTCTTTTGTAATATATTGTCTGACATTTTCCATCATGTCCACTCTGTATCCCCTCTCCTTGAATAAACCTGTTATGTAATTCAACTCCTAAATCATATCCGTGTACTTAGATGTCATGCGGGCTGCTTGAATGCATTGCCCTTTAAATATGTTGTACATAAATTTTCTAGGATGAAAACTGGAGTATTCAAGATAATCATTGGAAAAAGTGCTTTTTTGATGTATGCGGGATTTGAATCCCTTGTACTCACCTGAAATAAAAGTGTCTAAGTAGGGAATCCCTTCATTGACTGAAGTCTTTTCATTAGCAATTGTTCTGAGGAAGCCCACAAATGCTGGGTGAAAGCGCTTAATGTACTTCTTGTATGCAATAAAAAGCTGTTATTTCTAAGCACCATTGTCACTTTATTGGGGACATTCAGGTGACCAGGGTTGGATTTCCATTTAATTTTATAGACCCATATATATATATATATATATATATATATATATATATATATATATATATATACACACACACACACACACACACACACACACACATGTCTCAAAATGACTCTACAAACATATGCTGCTGATAGACCACCCATAACTGGGGCAGCATGTGCAGTTGGATACAAAAGGACCCATGACACTCACATCTGCCCCCCCCCACAGTCAAAATAAATAAGTTAACAGTACATTGCTAAAAAATCAGGTCTACTTCACATTGTCGTAAGCTGACAATATCGAGTCTGATATTGTCGGCATGACAATATCGAAAGTGAAGAACATTGTGCAAGTAAACGGAAATCTCCATAAGGGGAGATTCCCATTTACCTCAATGTAGTGCGGTCTCAGAGTTGGTATATTTAAGTAGGGGGGGTGGTGGGCACAGCCCCCCACGTGGGGGATGCAGAGGGGCTAGCCCCTCTGCCTACACTATTTAGTTTTGTTTTGTTTTTTTATTTTTATTTTTTACGTTATTTGATGTTTTACTTAATCAATCAATAAAGTTCGACCTTTATTGATCCGATTAAGTAAACTTTTGATAACGTGATATCGACACAAAAAAATCATGATAGGCAATACACAATGGCCAGACATACAACAACCTCTTAGCAAAACAACTAAAACGTCTGAAGATAGCAAAGAGAAATACAACCAGCCAATAATTCACACATGTTTGTTATACTCTGATGTCTTGGCCAAAGCCTTCAAGGAGTAAAACATTACAAGAAATACATGCCTTAATCACAAGAAGCAATTAACACTTAATTAAATAATTAAATACACAGCATCCAATTACACTCCTCATTTAACCCCCTACGGGATAAAGTATCACATTTAATATTAATACTTTGAGTCTGTACATAATAATTGTCCTTTTATGAATGTTTCATCAAATTGAGAAACAGACTTTTTCAAAAACAGTACCTTGGAACCCACTACTGTCCCCATGGTGAGATTTATTAAAATGCACGGCTATAGAACTGTCATCTTTCTTATCATGAATATGTCTCGTGTTCTAACAGTCTAGTTTTAAAACATGTGTTACTCTCACCCAAATAAAATATGTTACAAGGGCATCTAAGAGCATTCTCTATTCACCAACCTATTGACTGTAAAGACTTCAACATGTTTCCCAGCCTTTCCCCTCAGCAGGAATGACAGCACTAAATAATGATAGATCAGTATACCTATCAACCGCCTACTGTATGACATCTGGACAAAGCCTGACATAATTGGTGGACAGAGGCCCAAATACATGGCCATACTTGAAATATTTCTGTTATACACTGAGAAAGTTGCTGGTGTTACAGGGTTTGTTGTAACATATCTTTTCTGAGGGATATAAAGTCAGAAAAAGAAATAGATGTTAGCATTTACAGAATGCAATCACCAGAGTATGCTACTGATCTGCCAAGGACAACATCTGTCTGGGTAACAGACCAAACATAACAGGCTAACCTGTGGCCATTATGTGCATAGCCCTACAGTTGAGAGCTATGCAGAGACAGAACTTTATCAGACTGAAACCCATGCAGAAGTAGCATGTGCAAACAAATTCTGTTAAACTAGCAGTATTCCAAACATATAACAGCAATACTCACATTCTGCCACTAAGTCTTGAACTTTCTCCACCATTTAGTTGGCTTGTCCACACAAGTCTTGTTGTAAGAGGTAGTAGCTCATACAACTCCAGGATGTCTTCCTCACAAGTAAGGAAAAGGGCCAATGCCCACATTGAGTACTCGTTTATAGGAGTGCGTTGCCATGACACTGGCTATTGGAAGAAGAACACAGCTGCGCTGCATGCATGCAATTAGCAAGTGGGGAACACCAACAGGTGCACAGGCCATCACCTGGTCATGAGCATCACCTACAAAAGCCATACTGCCACCTATTCAAACCAGCTCTATCCCTGTAGTGCAGAGAGAGATAGAGAGAGAGAGATAGAGAGAGAGAGAGAACAAATAAAACATAAACTGTAAAAGAGAACAAAGAAAAAAGGTAAGTGGAACATGTAAGTACGTAAGTATGTAATTGAATGTACTACTTGGTCTGTAATAATGGGAAACATGATTTGGAGGAATATATGTCCCAACAAGACTTGCTGCACTAATGTTCTGCCTAACAGCTGCTATGGCCATAGCATCTGGCTCTCTCTGCAGTGGGAGAGATCACAGCCATACCTCTCAACTGTACAGATCTTCACAGAATGTCCAGATTTTCCTTTCATAATTTTTGTGTATTCCTCCTGAAATCTGTACTTTTCCGGCAAATAGCTGAGAATTGAAGTCATCAAGTAATGACAAACACTTGAGTTTAAGACTCCACATCCATAAGAATATTCACGGTAATGCAAAATGTATCCTTCTACAAACATCCTAAGTTTGTAACAGGAATATTTAAAGTCTGACCCTATTTATCCCCCCATCATTTTAGGCTTTGTCCAGATGTGATGCTGTAAGTGGTTGTGAGGTAGGATCACAGCTCAGGAGACTGACTCACCCTGGGAAAGGTCAGCTCATATCTGACAATCACTGGGGTGTCTGTCAAACAGTTGTGAGTGTGCCACTGCTAGGCCAGTTAATGGGATGTTGTCCATATCCATATGTTACATGTGAATATGAGTATGACACATGTTTGTCTTGTAAAGCCAAGAGACTATATAGGGCATGTGCATAGTAAAGTACTGTTACAGACATGTGTTGAACTGCATGTGATATACTGAATTAATAACATTCAACTGTACAGTGTTCTGCTAGACAATACACACATTTATGACTGATATCTGTAGTCAATATACCTGTGTTATGTCAACCAAACTATTTGCAAGTCTGTGAGCAATGACATTGTAACATAATAGCCTACTTATGACTTTTGGCCATCTTCCAAGTTATTACAGTGATGTCAAAGCCTGCTGTGCAATCAACTTACTAATATATGGTGCAGCTATATTAAGTATCAATAATGATATCCCTTTTGTCACCCACTTATGTGTGCCATTGTCCAGATGTACTGCTATAACAGGTTGAGAAGTATGATTGAGCAGCAGAACTGTAAATACAGTGTGCCATACTAACATAGAACAGAAATGTATACCAGGTATTCCCTGAGCACATGTATGTATGTGTATGCTCAGCTGGATGGCACAAAACTAAGCACATGTGTTTCAGTCAGGTACATAGATTGTGCATGTTTCACATGTGTAATATCAGTGCCAGTGCATACAACAGATATAAATGTGTATAGCTACTGCTTGCTGCATTGCCCTGACACTGATATGGGTACTAGAGTAGGCATGATTATCAGGTAATAATCGGAGAAGTGTCCAACTGTGTTATGACTCTCTGTCCATGCCTACTACTGCCAGCTATATCAACACCTATATACAGTGGATATCACAAGTGTACACACCCCTGTTGTAATGCCAGGTTTGTGTGCTGTATGACAATCAGATCACAGAAGATCATTTCATAATGTTTCTCATCTTGAATGTGACTCCTAACCTGTACAATTTCATTGAAAAACAATCAAAGGTGTTTCTAGGAAGGTGAGCAACTATTGCCAAGTGAAGATTTGTCATGATGTTAGAGTCCAAACCAACACGAATGAATGATGTAACCATCACAAGAGGTGCATACACAACATATTAGTTTAATGATGTGCTCAACTGGCTTATTGTACTGATTATTATTTCCATATGTTTTCACAGACCAGATTGTTATGTTTTCAATTGAATTGTACAGGCTATATGTCACATTAAAGGTGGGAATTGTTTTGAAATGAATTATTGTGGTGTCATTTTCCAATTGAACAAATATCAGGCATTGTAACAGAGGTGTGTACCCTTTATATCCACTGTAGCTATATGGACTCAGCAGTACCTGACCTGTATAACCAGCCTCCACCAAGGTAGAGTAATCCACTTTGGTAGACAGCAGCAATACACAAACCACATAATAGGTTGCTATATTGGCTGTACAGGGACACATAGGTGCAAGTAACAACTTAGAAACAAGGCCACCTCTATCTGAGCAAGCATGTAAGTTCGCAGGTGACGTCTTGTAAGTCTGAATATGACTACAAATCAGGCATATCCACACCACCAAGGACAACTGCAACAGTGTCTCCACATATGTTGTCAGTCTCAGAGAAAACAACACAATTCACCCTGTACTCGGGGTAAAGAACACCTCATACACACATGCCATGGATATAGGCAACCTGCATCAGACAGGTTAGGTGGGAACATCGCCACCCTGTCCACCCCAGTTGTACATGGGGATATGAACATCAACCACACTCCTCCCCTCAGCAATGGTGAACATGTACATACTGCCTACTGATGGCAACAACAGCAAATCTCCATAGGGCATAATAACATCACTGTCTCCCTCCTACATGAACTCAGGCATGTGCTCACAGCTCCATCACACACCACAGTCAAACACAGACCTGCCACCATCCACACACCATCCACATAGAAGATGGCCACTGTCAACCCTCTAGACAGAAATGAATGGAGAATGGAGGATTATGCAATCAAGTGTCCAACATTGGCGAGAAAAAGACAGCTCAAGGCCAGGTGTGTAATGCAAGCTGCTATAGCCATGATAGATTGGAGAGTTATGGTGTACTGTAGATTATTTTCAAGTAATATCCACTGTTGATGTGCAATTTGACAACCGTATGAGGTCCTGTGCCTTTTTCCTGTTTATGTCTTCCAGGTATCATGCAGAGGGCTCACCTAGTAGCATTCTCTGTTGGGGAAACTGACATCATCACCCAATATGTGATTGAACATTATGCCTTGTTATTTGGGCAGAGAGCAGTAGATGTGCAGGAGAGGACTGCCCTGTGGAACAGCCTGGACCACAAAGTAAATGATGCCGGCCTGCACAGCAGAACTTATGAGCAGGTACAGCATCGGGCCACTGGCCTCATCCACCATGCCTGTCAATGGGCTTCTGCTGTAGCAAGGGATTGGTTAGCCACAGGTGGGGGCCCAGCCATCCAGCCCCTCACTGACACCCACCAAGGGGCTCTTCACCAGCCTCAGGGCACCTGCCCAACACACAAGCCATGAAGCTGAGGAAAGCATAGTGGAGGTGAGTTGCACACGCATGCTGGATGAGGAGCATGCAGGTAAGGGCCCAGTGGGGGTTAGTACACTAATGTAGCAGATATACATGTATCTGCATTGTATCTACATCCATGTGTCAGGTCCGATTGCAGTTGTGGATGGGGTTTTCTAATGCACAGAGGTGCACATCTATGGGGAGGACAGAACATTTTATATTATTGGGGTTAGTACTGTAAGTGTGCAGACATGGTGCATCCATCCTGTAACAAGGCCACATGTGAGTCTGCTGACAATAACTCCCTCTCACAACTACCTAGGACCCTCTGATCTGCATATGGGACAGCAGCCTTTAGCTGGTGAGTATGACATTGTTCTGTTGTTGCCCGACAATACCCCAGGCATGTGAAGGGCATGCAATTTACCATGCACACAAAAATCAGTAATAGCTATATTGCTTTATGTAATAGTTATATTGCTTTTTGTGCATGTTCACTTGTGCTGTGGTTAACTGCATTGCATCACAGTGGTCACCACTAGGGCCTATCTGACATGAATTCAACATTCCTGTAGCATACCTCACAACTTGTCAGTGCCAAGACATCTGGACAGAGGCCAGCAAAATGGGCTGGACAAACAGCCTAAGGTAGGGACATGTGTGACACATTAGTGGTATACAGTGGATATAAATTATGTACACACCCCTGTTAAGATGCAAGGTGTTCCTGTTACATACTAATTAGGACAACAAGATGTCAGTCCACACCTCTTCCAGCCTTTAATATGACACATAATATGAACACTTCACTTGTAAAATCAAGCATCTGGACTCATGTATTGCACCTACAAGGTTGGCCACCTGTGAGGGCATCAGACGTCATATCAGCATGATGTTTCAGTCAAATACGATACCTCATGCTGCCATATATGTCAGTACACTCACGATGGCCTATTTGGCTACAATATCACATACATGGGCATTATTAAGGCACACAGACCACTTCCAACCATGTATAGGTTGCAAATATTTGGATATTCCAGACACACCTGTACAGAGGTCTGTACAATGGTTTAACCTGCTGCATGTGAGGCAGATGCTGTTATCACACTATATAAAGTAATGGCAATGGGAAGTGGTCACCAGCCATGTATGGTGCACACATCAAAATGGTATAAGCCACACAAAATATGATCCTCACACACAAACAGGTGCCAGCATTGGGATTAGTACTCATAATTATCTAGGTATTTCTACAAGAGTGCTACACAGTTAGCGGATGCACCACAGAGCTTATACATTTCCACCTTGTCCAAAGGTACTTCTAAGGTGGATGACATCAACAGGACTACTAAATTGGAGTGAGGTGAAGTGTAAAGGGTAGCACACAGGTCAAAAATGGTGTAACCTACACACTACATGATTCTCACACAAACACATCCAAACAGTTGACAGTAGGGAGATTAGAATTCCTGCCAATCTAGCCATTGCTACTATAGTGCTATGCAGTTAGTAGACATGCCACAAAGCTTATACATTTCTACTTAGTCCAAAGGTACTTCTAAGGTGGACAACATCAACAGGACTACTAGACTGGGGCGAGGGGAAGTGTGAAGGGTAGTACGCAAGTCAAAAATGGTATAAGCCAGACAGTACATGATTCACACACACACACACACACACACACACACACACACACACACACACACACACACACACACACACACACTTGCCAGTACTGGGATTAGAACTCCTGCCTATTGAGTTATGTATACTATAGTGTTACTCAGTTACTGCATGCGCTACAGAGCTTACTGAACTTTTGCATGGCCAAAGCTGCTGATAACAGCACAGCTGAGGTAAAGTATTACAGGTGGTAGAAAGTCTGCCTTCTCTTCTACCCTTACATCATGCTAGTTCTTTCTGTCTTGCACTTCAAATAGCATTATGGCTTGGCACTTCATCAGGTTATTGTATCAAGAAGTGTGGCACACCTGGAAGATGTCAGCAGTACTCGTTCATCACAGAAGTAGCCCCAGTACTTACTAATTATGTCCACCCCTCTTGGCATGATTAAAGGACAGTTTCATGTGCTTTTACCCATTAACCTGGGTCACTTGTCCATTCTGAGGCACTATTGCAATTTTATAATGTACACAGACAACTGTCCCCTCTAAATACAAACACTAAGACCTGTGAAAGTTACCCATATATCACCCAATGTGGACATATGCACTCTCCAGCAAAGACTGGACTAGCAGGTCAAGAGGACAAGATCAACACCTGCACCACACCATGTGGAACACATAACTCATCATGACACCCACTTTGACAGCCATGACATACAGTGAAAAGCCACACACCCACCTTCACAGAGGCACTCAATGGACATTTACCAAAACAGCACAGACCAGCAAGACAGACACCACTCAGACACCCTGACATGGCACATGCCAAGGGACACATATTTAACCTACACAGTGCGCCACTCAACCTACGCTCTTAAAGCTAACCACCTTGCACAATACAGTGATCTTGGATAACTCAATAATGAGGCACACACATATCCCACTCACTAAGTTGAATATGGAGCAGGTAACAGCCAAATATCTATCACATGCCACCATCCAACACATGACACAGCCAGTCATGGCACTCTACAACAACTATGAGTATCACTCTGTATCCATGTGGATGTGAATGACTTAGGACACACCTCCCTGGACTACATCACAAGAGACATGGTTGAACTCTCTGATTATGTGGTCCAGGCAGGTGTGACAGTAGCCCTGAGCAGTGTACTGCTGTCACCCAGAATGATGCTGCAGTACTATCAACAGATGACTGACTGCAACATAGGCTTACGTGTTTTGTGTCATTCCCAGGGGATCCAGTACCTCTCTGCTTGGGATGACATGATTGACAGAACCCAGCAACTTGCCATAGATGTCCTACATCTGTCAGTGCTGGGTTTCCAGGTACTGGCTAAGTGTCTGGCCACCCCTATGATGCCTTATTAGGCAGCGTTCCTAATGTAATTATCACCATAACAGCTAGACATGTATGCAATCTGAGGGTCATGTTGCTCAACAGTAGACATTTAACTGTCAGGATGCAGTCATTCAAAGCACTCGGAGTGGAGGTCACATGTCTGCTGTAATGGAGAGGTGGTTCACAGCAGCAGACAGCAGCCCTGCAGTATCAGGCTATGACGCATTCCACAGCTGTCAGCCCCCAAACATGGACCACACTACACCCCCACAGGTGGTGTTGTTTCGAAATTTATTATGGCTAGGAACACCTCTAGACTAGTATCCCAGCAAAATGAATTGGAGATACTTCTGATACAACTGCCTTGGGGTAATAGTGCAATCCAGACCATAGCTTGCTATGGGTCCACATCTATGTCCCTAGACTGTCAATGCACATTCCTCAACATCCTGCCATCTATGATGGTCCAACGCAACACTGACATAGTAAGAGACTTCAACTACCCCTCCATCACCTGGGGAAAGTAGCCAAGCGCCAGTACAGTGGCCAAACACTTCCTGGTACTCATCATTTCCAATGCCTTGGACCAGCTCATACTGAACCTCGATAGAGGATGTAACAACCTTGACCTGTGTTGAGCACTTAAATATGGGACTGTTTCTCATCCACAGATGCCAATCCCTGCATGGTGAGATCCACACAGGCTGTAAGCAACATGGAACTCAACATGTCAGCCACACTCTCCACAAAGGTAACCACCTTGCAAAACCTCTCCAATGCTGACTTTGCAGCCATGAAAACAGAGGTGGATGACTTCACTGCACCCATGGCAATGGGAAATAGCTGCATGATTGTGGAATCATACACATATGCACTGTACGAACAGGTACATGAATGCATGGTACTACCCAGAGCCAACAGAACCCAGACACTGTCCTCCAAACAATGGGAGACAATGTGATGGTCCCCTGCCATTACTAAAGTGTACAACAGAAGGAGGACACTGTTGCAGAGAAAGGTTGTGTCCCATTACTGTTGAACTCCCTTATTAGCCTCAAACACAACTTTGGATCCCTCATGTAATCCCCTACAGGCATCTGTGATGGCAGACATGCAGCAGACACTGACGACAATCACAACAGCCTTTGATAGTTACATTAACAACCTCCACAGCATTAAACACAAGTGCTGTGAGTTACTTCACAATGCTAATGCCTGTCCTGAGACAACAGATATTGGCCACAGTCTTGGCAACACATTCAGTGCCATCTTTATCCTTCTCTCCCCACAAGTGAAGTGCTGAGTGAATGTGTTCTCACATGCTGTATCCTGTTTCTGTTCTTGGCATCTGTGTGTCACCAGGATGTGGCCCTGCAGCAAAACCAAGGGATATGGCAGTGTGGTAACACATCCACCATGTCTTAGGCTACAGCTGTATCTGCATAGAATTCCCTGTCTGTAACACAGTGATTGCATATGTGTCAGATTATAGGGCTGAGGGTTGTACATAGGTATATGTTGATTTACAACATCTGTTGTAGAGTGTAGAATGGTATGTGTTCTGGTTTGGACACACCTCCAATTGCTAATAACCACAGCCACAGAGGATATTCATCAACCAACCATGCTGAGATTACTATTCACAGACACACACACACACACACACACACACACACACACACACACACACACACACACACACACACTCACACACACACACACACACACACATGTTGTGTGGACAGATTGGTATCTTCAGAAGTAGCATTCCTGATCTAGTTTGGTGAGACATGGCATAACTGAGGTAGTGATTGCACCTACACAGACAGTATGATACAGGGATTCATTGGAGTTATTGGAGTCTGTCCATACAGGGCATATGTATAAGGCATGGTATTCAATTTGTGGGGTACATTTGCAGACTCTACAATTGTTGCAGGTGTCCAGTGGGAAACATGGCAAAAGGGCCACTGAACACATTGATTGGGCTACTGAGGTGATGGAAGAGAGTGCCATGTTCTTTTACTTGCTAGATAACACACAGTCAGGAGATGTAACAGATCAAAGTACTTTCTGACATCAGTGGCACTGTTGTGGTCAACAGGCAGCTGTCTGTCAACCTGTGTTCCCCATTCATTTATAATAATGTCACTGTTCAGTGGATTATCACCAATGTATTACTTCATATGAGACATGGTGTTCCCAAAGGTAATGTCATATCTCTTGGCATTGAGGTAATGTCCAGGATTCTGACAACAGTCATAGTTGTCAAGTGATCTTTGGGCGTGATGTCAAAATCACATGGATTGGGAATGCTACCACCCACCTTACTGCTGTATGCAAACATTACCAGCCAGGGTGCCTTTGTGTCCTCCTTAACCTCAGAAGGGTAGGTCCCAAACATGAGAGGACATGGGTCCATACCCTGTGTGACACCAGTCATGTCTGGTCATCAGTTTGACATGGAGTCCACTGCAATCACACAGTGGGTACTGTGTGTGAGGCAGTTTGCAGGAGAACTACTGATATAGTGGTTGCTGCCTAGCCAAGTGTGTTTGTGTATGATTCCTGGGTGGAGAGTGATCTCTGAGTATTAAAAGGGTTTCCTATATTGTTAACTAATCTATACTGTCACATATGTCATTGCACATGGAACTACACATTTAGGGCTGTGGATCATCTACACCAGCATCTATGGTGTTTGACAGCTGTTGGCCTTGTTATGCAGACATTGGGGCATATACTAGGTCCTCAATATAATAATTTAGCAAAACCCACCCCCAATGGATGCTGTTATTACACAATCACACCAAAACCCATACAGGACACTTGTACAGGTTCATAGATAGGTACTAGGCTATCAGCCCAAGGTCCTAACTAAGCCTAGCCAACAAGTTTCCCAGGCTTATGCCACCCAAGAAAGTTAATTTCCTGGGCCCCTGTTGAGCAGAGCCAAAGAAGTGATCCCCAGGGTGTATTTCCTATTTCCCATCCACTCATCAATATTTTTCTTGAAGAGTGCTAATGAGGAACTTTACAGAGAGACATGCATTTGCCAGTACTGAGTTTAGAACCCCTACCTATCTATGTATTGGGACTACAGTGTTACACATTTATCACATGCACCATAGAGCTTATAGGATGGATGTTGTCCCAAGATACTTCTAAGGTGAGGAACATCACAAGCCCTTGTAAATACTGGCATTGGGTGATGTAGTGGGTGAGAGATTTCATAAAGTATTTTACCCTACACACACATTTACATTTGCCAGGACTTGAGGTTCGAACCTCTATCTAACTATGCTTTCAGACGTTTATGTTACATAGACCCAAAGAAGAAAAATTGCCAGCACCAAGGAAGATCCAAAATAGGTTTATTTAAAGACTGAAACTAGACCGGTTTCAGCAACAAGGCTTTCTTCAGTAGTGCAGTGAACAAAAAGCAATTCAGCATCATCTTATATAATATTAATTAGTAGATTTGAATGACATCACTTCCTGTGAATTCAGTACAATGTAAAATAAGGCATAAAATAAAAAGTATTGGTTAAACAAATGCTTATTATAGCTGTATATAACACATCACAAATGTAAGAGAAAATGTAAGAAAAATATAGTTGGCTGGTATACCCATAACTGTAAGCAATAAAAATTCAAATAGACATATATAGACCAAGACACAGATCTGTACATTAAATGTCTATGATTGGATACCATCCACAAAAACCTGTGAGCTAGGATGCAAAATAGTTAGTTATATAACTTAATAAAGTGAAAAACCTACATACACAATGCGAATAAATTTAGGTTATAATTTATCATTCAATCCAGGGGGAAACAGCCCCCCAAGTTTAATGATCCACCTCTTTTCTTTGGCATTTAGAATGTCATGCCAACCTGTTTTAAAAGATTGATTACCAATAATGTGATCAATGATAGTAAATGTGAATTTGGCCGTAGGATGTTTAATAGAGTGTCTATATAATGCATTAGTTAATTTCTTGTTTCTGATGTCTCCTAGATGTTCAGAAATCCTAATACGAAACTGTCTGGAAGTTTGGCCAATATAAAATGCTTGACATGTACAAGTGGCAAGATATATGATCCAATCTGAACTGCAATTCCCAAAGAATTGTATATTATGTATTTGACCAGTATTCCTACTTGTGAAACTAGTAGTTTTAAAAATGTATTTGCAAAAGCTGCAATGTCCACATGGGTAGATACCTGTAAGTTTATCCCCAGTGAGTGTTCTTTGACTGAGATTGTCATCAATAACCCTTGTTTTTTTATAATGTGAAAAAAGTGATCCTAATGTTTTGCCTTTCCTATAAGAAAAATAACATCGATCACCAAGATAATCTCCCAACAGGGGATGTGAATTAAGTATATTCCAATGGGTATTGATTATATTCACTAGATTGGCACTATTCCTGCCAAAAGTGGTAATAAATCTACATACATCTGATTCCATATTATCAGTTCTGGTGTTGTATTGGAGAAGAGACTCCCTGGATTTATCATGACTTAGTTGCACTGCTGACTCAATTGTACGTGTTGAATAACCTCTAGATAAAAATCTCTTGGTCAGATCAGTATGGTGATTTCTAAGGTCATCCACTGAGGAACAAATTCTTTTCATCCTCAAAAATTGAGATTTAGGTATGTTTCTGATAATATGTTTAGGATGAAAGCTTTCTGCATGCAAAAGAGTATTATACTGTGGAAATTTCCTGTGGACAGATGTTCTGAGAGTATTATCACTCTGTCATGTTAAATGTACGTCCAAATAGCTAATTTCACTCTTACTGTATTCCACAGTGAATTCGATACCCCAGATGTTCCCATTCAAGTGTTGAATAAATTCATGGAGGTATTCTTCACCTCCTTTCCATACAAGCCAACAGTCGTCCAGGTATCTACTCCATATATCTATCTCTGGTATGTAGATGTTGTGCATAGGATCATATATAATCATATCCTCAATGTAACCCATAAATAAATCAGCATAAATGGGTGCAAAAGATACACCCATAGCCGTGCCTTGTAGTTGCCAATAGCAGTTTTGTTGAAAATAGAAGACATTCTTCGTAAGTATGTGTTCCACCATACACAATAGTAGGGTATTCATCCCTGGGGGGTATAAATTCATTTTATTTAGCCAATAATCCAAGGCTTGGAGACCCGCCCAATGAGGGATGCTGGTATAAAGTGATGAAACATCGAGAGTGCACATAAGCCATTCAGGGTCCAATTGTGATTCGGAGACAATCTGCAAAAATTCGGTGGTATCCTTTATTCTTGCTCTTATACATGTTAATAATGGTTTCAATTTTTCGGTTAAGAATACTGATAAGGGTTCCGTAAGTGACCCAATACCGGATACAATTGGTCTACCTGGTGGCTGGTGTATGGACTTATGGATCTTGGGAAGTAAATAGAGTTGTTGTTTCGCAGGAACTTTGACAATTAAATGAGTTCTAGTTTTATCAGAAATGATTCCAGAATCAACCGCTTGCTCAAGGAATCCATTAATCTCAGAAGCAAAACCAGGTGTGGGATCAATCTCCATTTTCATGTAGTGATGATGGTTGGATAATTGTCTAAGGCCCTCATTCACATAATACTCAGTGTCCATAACCACCACCGCTCCCCCTTTATCAGCAGAAATAATAACGATATCTGTATTGTTTCTAAGTTGTGTAAGTGCAATTTGTTCCTTCCTAGACATATTGTGCCTCATAGTATCCGCAGAACCCAAATTGAAGTGTATATCCTTGATGACAGCCTGCTGGAAAACCGCTACATGTTTATCCATGGGTGGGTTAAATGTAGATTTATGGAATCTAAAATCAGATGATCTTTGAGAATTATCAGTTTGATCCTGTTGTTTAAAAAAGAGTTTAAGGTTAATTTTTCTACAAAAGTCTATTATGTCAGAAACAAGGATACTTTCGTCAATAAAAAAAAACAGGTATAAAACCAAGGCCTTTATTCAATAGGGAATATTGATCATCAGTCAAGACATGTTTGGAAATGTTTAAAACATTATTACATAGATTATTCACTTCACTATTGACAAAAACAGCTCTTCTAAGTTTGTTACCCCTGTGCTTCCTACTGGCCCTGTGTTTTTCCCCCTAAAGGGGCCTCAATCCTTCTGCCCCTTTTGGCATTTGGGGAATCACCAGTATTGGGTATCTCCGTATCTGTGGCTGAGGATTCATCACCAGAACTGATATAGTTGGACCCTTTCTTTTTTAGAATGGATCTTGGTCTCTTTCTGCGTATAGAGGAACCATTCTTAGTGCCATAAGCAAACCTCACACCCCTTTGTGATTCAAATTATTTGCCCTTGTCATAATCATCTTTATCCCGGGCAAATTTGTGCAATTTCTTATTCTTAAGACTATTCTCCAAAATTGAAATTTCTTTAGATAATTTGCTTAGACTACCCTGAAAACTAGTATCTTGTTCAAACTGTTTAAGACTGTTACATGTTTGTTCCACTTCATTAATATTACTCTGTATTGTTCTCTCATAGAAAGAGGATAGAATATTAACTCTAGTCATGGCAGCATCCTGTTGTGCTTGTTGCCAGTCTTTCAACAGAGTTTCATCCGGTGTGCCCACTAGTGGTTGGATTTTACATCTCAATCCTCTAGGGGATATATTCTGTGCTTGATACGCCTTAAACAATTTGCTGTGCCAAATGTTTGTTCTGAGCATCTTAATTTGTTTACCTAATTTGAAAAATAAGTCTTCGCAACCGTCAACTGGATCAGTATTCACCAAGTTGTCCAATTCCGTATGTTCAGTACCTATACCAAAAAATTTTAAATCATCCTTATCAGAGCATAGACCAGAAAGCAATTTGTTAAGATCCATGACAATAAGTTGCAGCTAACCGGATGAACAATTGAGAAGTGGATATACAGCAGAAATACTAGGGGTTCAACTAAGCAAATATATTCCAAAACCAATTAATTAATTTGAATCACAAGGGGCTGAGGTTGCAAATAGAACTATGTACATAAGAGATGGTAATCTCAAATAGATTGACAAAAGATATTCAGCCAATCATTGTTGAATGAAAGCCCAATCTGGATAAATGTAAAAAAATGTATATTGAAAATATACCTATATTATTATTCAGAAGGGCAAACTCTAATAGCTATCTGGCCCTGTGAAATACAAGTCAAATGCTATCTGTTGTCAATATCCTATAATGAGTCATACAGTACTTAGTCAAATAGAGAGCAATCCATGTTATATATACATCAAATAATGCCAATGGCCAAGAAATATAATGATAAACCACACTGTTTTCATCAAGATAATAAGGGAAAAAATATATATAAATGCTTGGGGTGATATATATCTATCCTAGAAAAGTATATGTTATGAAAACAACATAGAGCTTCCCATAAATATTGGAAATCCAAAATGGCAGATATTAAGTTCAACAAGCATCAATAATAGATGGAATACCCCAGAATGGAATTGTATTAAGCATGTAGTTACTGTGGTTAACAGAACACATAAATATAAAAATTGCTGTCCAAAATGTGGTTGACCTGAGAGTAACTGAACCCAATCAATATCAACCTGATAAGACTAACCTTGGCCCATATTAATCCAATAAGTCAAGTTAGACATGAATATAGCAATATATAATCCCACAGATGTATAGCCCAACAAAAGCAAAATGCCAAAAGGACATTAGAGGCCAGTAAACACAAGTATTAATAAGGACTATGATTGTCCTATAAGAATATCCCATGAACTTGAGCAATGATACTAGCTACAGTGGTATATAACCACAAATTCTGTGCATAATCAAATAATGCTTTTGTATAGAAAACAATATTTAACAGCACAATTGCTGTATAGCTAATATGTATAGATGTGGTCCATAAGAATAATATAAAAATAGTAAGGCTGTTACAAATATAAATCCTAAGGTTAAATACAGCTTAATATCCTGCTACTGTGACTTGAAAATCGCAATCAAATATAGGTACATATATAGAAGCTTTATATAGAAAATGGTGTTTAACCAGCATAAATGCTATAAAACTAGTTAGTATAGATGTAGCCCATAAGAAAATTATAGATTTACCACACACACCACTGACCTTACATGGTTTAGGGTTGCCAACAGGTACTTCTAAGGTGAATGATATCTGCAGGACTGCTAAAGTCAGCCATTGAGAAGTGTACTGGGTGTAAATGGGGCCAAAATCTTTAAGGTACGAACACACACACACACATATATATATATATATATATATATATATATATATATATATATATATATATATATACATATATACATATATATCTTCTTCTTCTTCTGTCGGCTGCTCCCATTAGGGGTCGCCACAGCGGATCAACTGTTTCCATTTCTTCCTGTCCTCTACATCGTGCTCTGTCACACCAACCACCTGCATGTCTTGTCTCACCACATCCATAAACCTTATCTTAGGCCTTCCTCTTTTCCTGTTACCTGGCAGATTCATCCTTAGCATTTTTTTCCCAATATACTCTGCATCCTTCCTCAGCATATGTCCAAACCAACGTAATCTTGCCTCTCTGGCTTTGTCTCCAATCCTTCCAACCTGGGCTGACATTCTAATATACTTATTCCTAATCTTGTCCATCCTCGTCACACCCAGTGCAAATCTTAACATCTTCAACTCTGCCATGTCAAGCTCTGACTCCTGCCTTTTTGTCAGTGCCACTGTCTCCAACCCATATAACATAGCTGGTCTCACTACACTCTTGTAGACCTTCCCTTTCCCTCTTATTGGTACTCGTCTGTCACAAATCACTCCTGACACTCTTCTCTACCCACTCCATTCTGCCTGTACTCTCTTCTTCACCTCTCTTCCACACTTACCATTACTCTGAACTGTTGATCCCAAGTGCTTAAACTCATCCACCTTCACCACCTCTACACCCTGCATCCTCACCATTCCTCTATCCTCCCTCTCATTCACACCCATATATTCTGTCTTTGTCCTGCTGACCTTCATTCCTCTTCTCTCTAGAGCATATCTCCACCTCTCCAGGGTCTCCTACACCTGTTCCCTACTCTCACTACAGATCACAATGTCATCTACAAACCTCATAGTCCACTGGGACGCCTGTCTGATCTCATTTGTCAACCTGTCCATCACCATTGCAAATAAGAAAGGGCTCAGAGCTGTTCCTTCATGTAATCCCACCTCCACCTTAAACGCATCCATCACTCCCACTGCAGACCTCACCGCTGTCACACTACCCTCGTACATATCCTGCACCACTCTTACATACTTCTCTGACACTCCCAAATTCCTCATACAATACCACAACTCCTCTCTAGGCACCCTGTCATATGCTTTCTCTAAGTCCACAAAGACACAATGCAACTACTTCTGACCTTCTCTGTACTTCTCCATCAACACTCTCAGAGCAAACATCGCATCTGTAGTGCTCTTTCCTGGCATGAAACCATACTGCTGATCACTAATCATTACCTCCCTTCTTAACCTAGCTTCCACTTCTCTTTCCCATAACTTCATGCTGTGACTGATTAATTTAATCCCTCTGTAGTTACTACAGCTCTGCACATCACCCTTATTCTTAAAAATCGGTACCAAAACACTTTTTCTTCATTCCTCAGGCATCCTCTCACTTTCCAAGATTTCATTAAATAATCTAGTTAAAAACTCCACTGCCATTTCATCTAAACACCTCCATGCTTCCACAGGTATGTCATCTGGACCAATAGCCTTTCCATTCTTCATCCTCTTCATAGCTATCCTTACTTCCTACTTACTAATCCACTGAACTACATGATTCACTATCTGCACATCATCCAACCTTCTCTCCTTCTCATTCTCTTCATTCAGCAGCTCCTCAAAGTACTCTTTCCATCTGCTCAACACACTCTCCTCGCTTGTGAGTACATTTCCCTCATTATCCTTTATCACCCTTACCTGCTGCACATCTTTACTAGCTCGGTCCCTCTGTCTAGCCAATCGGTACATGTCCTTTTCTCTCTCCTTAGCATCCAACCTTTCATACAACTCTTCATACTCCTTATCCTTAACCTTCACCACCTCTCTCTTTGCCATGCACCTCATCTCCTTATACTCTTGCCTACTTTCTTCATCTCTCTGACAATCCCACTTCTTCTTCACCAACCTCTTTCTCTGTATACTCTCCTGTACTTCTTCATTCCACGACCAGATCTCCTTGTCCTCCTTCCTCTTTCCAGATGTCACACCAAGCACCCTTCTAGCCATCTCTCTTACTAGCTCTGTTGTAGTTACCCAACTATTCTGTAACTCTTCACTGCCACCCAGTGCTTGTCTTAACTGTCACACACACATACACACACACACACACACACACACACACACACACACACACACACACACACACACACACAAACACTTGCCAGGAATGAGATTCAAACCCCCACCTATACAGTTATTGTTACACATTTATCACATGCGCCACAAAGCTTATAGGTTGAGCACTGTCCAAACATACTTCTAAGGTGAGTGAGAGCAGCCGTTGTAAAGTATTACACTTTGAAATGTACTGGCTGTGTATGGACACAAAATATCTCAACCTACAGATATACACACACAGTCACACAAACAGACACATTTTAACAATTGCTGGTATTGAGATTAGAGCTCCCACCTAAGTAGTGTTTTGCACTACAGTATCACACAATTGTCACAAGTGCCACAGAGCTTATATGTTGGAAAGCTGTCCAAAGGTATATTTGAAGGTGAGTGCCATCAGCAGCAGTGCTAAAGGAGGGGTAAGAGAAGTATAGTAAGTGTGAATGGCCTCAAAATCAGGTCTCTACAAAAACACATACACAAACACACATTTTCACAGTTGCCAGGCCCAGGATTAGAACTTCTACCTAACTAGTTTGCAACACTATAGCATTACGCAGTTATTGCAAGCACCACAGAGCATACATGTAAGACAGCTGTCCAAAGATATCTTTGAAGGTGAGGGACAGCAGCAGTGCTAAAGGAGGTGTAAGGAAAGTGTAGTGAGTGTGAATGGCCTCAAAATCACATCTCTACAAAGGCACACACACTCTTTCACATAAACACACCCATTTTCACAGTTGCCAGGACAGAGATTAGAACTCCTACCCAACTAATTTGCTACGCTGTAGTATTATGCAGTTATTGCAAGCACCATGGAGCTTACAGGGCTTCAAGTTGCCCAAAGGGTTATTGCAGGGTGACTGACATCAGCAGGATTGCTAAAGTAGGGCAATGGGAAGTGTAATGTGTGAATGGCCTCAAACACATTCATCTAGAAACAGACAGACAGATACACACAGACACACACACACACACACACACACACACACACACACACACACACACACACACACACACACTCATACACAACTTTACATTTGACAGGACTTTGATTACAACTGCTACATGGATACTTATTTGTACTATAGTGTTACACAGTTATCACAAGCACTACTGAGACTATGGGGCTGAGGGCTAACCAAATGAATTTCTACAGTGAATGACATCAGCACATCATGTGATATAGGCCAATGGATGTGTACTGGGTGGGAAAGGCCTCATAATAGGATTCTCTCTGTCACTATCTGTCTCTCTCTTCCCCACGTCTCTGTGTGTGTATGTTTGACATATTATACTATGTTGGCCTTAGATATGTGTGAGTATTCCTATCCAATGTGTGTGTGAGGTATCAATGGTGTACAATTTGGTGTGTGTGCACAGACATCTGCGAATAACAGATATCTATAGTCTACTGTGTTGTCAGACATGGGCTTCATTTCTATAAGTGTAGGAGCATGCCCAGTATGACCTTTTATATTGAGTGTGTACATCCATTCCAGGGAGACTTGGACTCCAGTTTAGGGTTTTGTGTGCTACAGCTACACCTAGCAACCTGTTTCTGCAGGATATCTGTAGATAGGTTGCCAATATGGAGACACAATGGGCATAAAATACGGGGTATACTGTAACTATTGCTGTCTGTGCTGCTTGTGTAACATGGTTGGTTGTAGCATAGATTTTCTGACATATGTACCATTTTACACTGTGATGTATCATGTCATCAACTACTGACAGTTATCATTCTTTTGTCACAGTTATTTACCAGGAAATACAAGATGAATGAAGCTGAGACCAATATTCTGAGGCATATACACTACACATTCTGGGACATTCCTGCCATCATGGAGGGGTAGCTACAGAAAATAGACTGCTGGTTCTGTGTAAATGGTCCAGCACCTTGTTAGTATGCAGGCTGGGGATCCCCTTCTTGCGCTTTTCTCAACTTCACTGAATGGCCATATCCTGCTGGGGCCATACCTCTCAGCTGTACAGATAAACCCAGGTTATCCAGAGGCAGGACTCATATCTGGTCAGTTTACCTTCACATTGTGGTTTACAGGCAGTTTTGTGGCTATTCATTCATGGGTTTGCAGCCAGGGGGTAGTATGGGCAGACATTAGAGTTTCAGACTTCACACACTCCAGGACATCCATGCTTCCACACACACCCTTTTATTCTCTCTTCTTCCTAACATTCTGAAAACAATATCTCAGAGATAACCCTATAGTCGGGGGCTTTATCCCAGTAGTATTTATAGCCTGGTCCACAGTTCTTGCAGTAGGACATGGGGGGTATGCTAGTGGCATTTGTCAGCAGGGCCTTGCATTTATTTTCTGTTTACTGTGTTAGATTGTTAGTTAGGACCCCCTGATGTTCCATACAGTGGCACTATGGTTAAGGCATGGGTCTTTGCCAGAGGAGAATAGGCCATTTGAGAGTGCTGCAGGTCATCTGTAGCAGGCCAGTGCATTCTGTCACTCATATGTTCCCAGGTTGCAAACCAGTGGATTACCCTGGGGTGACAGTGATAAGTGGTTGAGGTGTTCCTGTCAATCCTTCATGCTCATACTGATCCATGAGTCTGGATGTGATCAGGTTGTTGCTTACAGCTAAAGACACACCTGCATGGGACACCTAGTCAGCATCCAGCATCATGTATGTATTCCCATACAGAGATGGGTTCATGATGTACTCATTCCCTACAGCAAGGATATGACCTGTGATAAACCTGTGGCTGATGGTGGGGTGAGCTGGGTGCATGTGTGATATGGGAGCTACTGGCACCTGACTCACAGATATACCTGGGACATTCCCCCTCATGCGGCCTTGTTTGTGAACATGGGCAGCCTGTCATTACTTTATAACTGTGCCTTTTGTGGTCTTCCAGTGATTGGCCAGACTGCCAGTATTCCATAGTAAAGGAACAACTAACGTGATGCTAACCTCTATGTATAAGTCCAAACTTGTGAGGAGTTGACAGTTATTTTATATGCACTCTGTGTAGAGTACTTCCACCTGTGTATTGTTTATATATATGGGCCCCATTCATGGTGTGTCCAGCTTTCCAACTGTGGGAGATATTGACATCTGGACAGTGAGTATGTACAACTACTGACATGGGTGTAGCTGAGAAGCAGTGTGGTTGGCATTGCAATTGTTGGAACATGGCCCTGTCGACCACTGTAGTGCACCTAAGCCACTGAGACACAACCATCCCGGCCCACATGCTGACCACTTCCAGGCAATATTAAACACACAACAAACTTACCACACTGCCCCCTGCATATTGTACACATGCAACAATGTAGCTAGGAACAGCTCCTGCAATCTGTGCTCTAGTGATATTACTCCTCAAACTTACATGTCATTGCATTTCTGCATGGGATTGTGAGGGAGGGGAGTGTGCACACCTGAAGACTTTAAACATTTGCAATGGCTGTACTGACATTTCGGTTACTCTGTTGGCTTATATTTCATATTGTATTGTGACCTATTATCCAGAAAGGAGGCATATCAGTAGAGTACACATGTTACATTCTAATGGCATAAATTTCAGTTTTAGACTTCTTACCCTTCAGAACTAAAATGCAACTGCCAGACCTGTTATGGTATGTCTGTGTAGGTCTGGAGGGGGGCTGTTTACCATTTCCATCATTTGGGGGCCTTAGCCCGGACTTTCTTTATGGTCATATACACCTTTCCTGCTGGGTGAGGCTGGTGGTGGGTATGTGACACTCATTGACATCCATATCTGTGACCTATTGACACTCACAGTTATTTGGGCCATCACATGTACTGTGGTGGGAGTTGTCACCTTGTGTAGTACTGCCTAGTATGTTGACACCAGTATTTGTTATGGATTTCCTGCTGACCCATATAGCTGTCAGCCATCTGCTGCTATCCCATCCAGCCACCCAATTCCCTTGCATTCTTGCATCCATACCACACATACAACTATCGGAACATACTACTACAGTCCGTAATTGATAGGAAGAGTGACTTACCTTGTTGCTGGGCCAGTACTGAGGATGGTGCTAGAGGGCTGACTATGCCGGATGCATGTAGTACACTCCCTATACATGGTAAAGCACAGGTAGTGTCATGTTTGGCATCCCTTTTACTGTATGTGCAAGTTGGAGAGAGATATCAGTCCCTGGGTCCCTACAGTGTCAGTGTGTGTGCTATGCATTGCCTCTTTGCCAAGGCCTGGGCATACTGGGCATGCCTCCTTCTGCTTACAGGGGCAGGCTAGGAAGTTCCACCTCTGAGTCCCTCTGTGCCTGTGCTGGGCTTGGCAATGGTGGCAATGCTGTGTGGCCCTGCCCTATGCTGTTCCTGCTGCAGCTGTTTCCACAGGATCATACTGTGTAGCATGGCACATACTATGAGCATCTGTGTCATGTAGCTGGAGAGTACTGCAAGGCTCCATCTGATATGTCAAGGCAGTGGAACCATGACTTGAGCATCCAAAACACATGCTCTACAATGATCCTGGTTTGTGCATGTGCCTCATTATGGTGTTCTTGTTCAGATGTGTGTGCATTTCTGATGGATGTTATCAGCCACGGCTCCAGTGCAGAGCCAGCATCCCCCCACTAGATGGCCATATGGGATTTCCCCCCTGGCAAACCCCTGATACAGCTGTGAGCAATGTCAGATGTGGGAGTTGTGATAGCTTCCAGGGCTGCCAGCACACACGTTCATGATAATGCCCTGGGCATCACACACAACCTGGCAGTTGATGGAGGGGAATCCCTTGCGGTTTATGTAGACCCTACGCTGCTCACCAGGTGGTGCTTTGATGTGGATGTGCGTGCATTCTATAGCACCAATTACCTCAGGGTATTCTGCTATATGGTGGAACAGACACATACTTCTGGTCAATGTCTCACAGGTGTTGGGAAAATATATGTGCTCATTGATATGTGTTGTCATGGCATCCAGGAAATGGTGGAGTACCCTGGATGCTGATGCCTGTGAGACCCCCACGATATCCCCAGTTGGTCTTTGAAAGGTATTTGTGGCTACATACCTCTCAACCTGCAAACATCAAAAATCTGGACAAGGCCCATGGAAACTAGGTGCAAATCTGTACACTGCTTAACATCAAATTTGCATACATAATTACCTAACCCCACCCACTCCAATGGAATTGTGGGATACCAACTTAAAAATGAAAACTGAAGAACAGATAACCAAAATATGGCACCAGAGTACCCCTGCAGCCATTCCAATGTCCCATTACTTGTCTATTTTGCCCCATTTACCATAAACACTAATGTGTGCATACTGCTTTACATTTACAATGATTATTTGGATTTTATTTTTACATGTTATAGCACAATGCACAAACACTAAGACATCTGCTAAACAAAGCAATATTGTCTCACAATGAAAATAGACTTGGCATTAAAACTTCTCTGCCATTGAAACTCACATTCATTAAAACAGCATTAAAACCCACACACCACATCCAAAGAAAGTGCATCTGACCAGTGGTGGATAAAGATTACCATTGGGCTGTTTTCAAATCATTGGCCCCTTGCAGCTTGCACACAAAACAAGAAACATACATGTGTTCTGTGATACACCTTCCTGACTTTATTAAATTATATTCCTTGTATAATATAGTACACTTGTTAGAGCGCATTTTAAACTTATTGTTTGAACATTTTCGAGTAGGCAATGAAACAAAATGCATGAACCAATAATTACAAAACTGCCCAGTTCAGAACATGTCCATCATAAAAGTCTATTTCCGCACCCACACTATATATGGCAGCAGTGTAAGCCATAGGCATCTTGCACAGCTTCTCACATTTATTTTCAATTTCATTTTTTTTTTTTTGGGGGGGGGGGACAAACATTTTGGAAAGTTGTTAGAATAAAATGTTGTGTTACCACAATGCATTTCACTGCCAAGTCTTGAACCCAAGAACCTGTTCACTAACGTCAGAGCAACACACCACTATGCCAAATCAGCAGTTTTCTGAAAGATAGGAAGACTGAAACTTAAATGGCTATCATTTAGTGAATTCATTTCTCACTTCTCACCATAGCTCTAGTCTCAACCTCTTAGCACAAAACACCTGGACAAAGCCAATAATTGGGGAATAGAATTTCAGTGGAAAATATGAGTATTCCTAATGTACCCAACAGAAATTCACTTGCTGAAGTTCCTTTGGCAGAAAGCTAGAAGCTTTGGATAGAGAAATTTGGTTTATTCCTCTCTTTGACTGGAATAAAAAAGAAGCCTGAATATGTAAAGTATGTCACATTTCTGCATGTTGCCAACAAATAAGCCTTGAAAATGTGCATTTTTTTAAAGAGGAGAAACAGAACAGCAGCAGTTACAGAGAAGTTCAAGAATTACTGTGACCCAAAAACAAACTATATATTTACTATTTTTCTTTACAGAGGCTACAGACTGTTATGTTAATAAAATGAAAAAAAAAATCAAGAATTCAGAGTAAGTTTGCAGTACAAGATATGATCAAGGGGCAGTCTATTGCTAAAAGCAGACAAGGCCTCATCAAGAGCAACTGCAACCACATACCATACAGAAAAAAAATAATCAACTGAACAAAGGGAAATATGCAAGATAAGGTGCAAGTCAAAATGCAAAAATGACAAAATGAGTGTTTTGTAAAAGTAAGGGAAAACAAGAAAATGGAAATTAGGTGCATAAAACACATGGTGCATTTTAAATTTGAGCCTTGTTCTATGCATTGCTTCTCCACAAACATGCAAACATTTAACTCTTTCGCCTTCAGTTATATATTACAAGCAGTTAAAGATAGCTGCTTCTTCTAAGATTATCACTAGATGATGCTATTGACTTCAATTCCATGTTTTCAATGATTCAAACAGAATGGTGTCTCTACAAAAAAGATGATCAATATCTCTCAAACTGTTTTGGATTATTCACTACATAAATTCATAAAGCCCCACAGAAGTCATCTTTTGGTTTATCTCTCATCATTATAAGTGTGACTCTGAGCTTGTTAGATTCACACCAATGTAGAAACAAGTAAAAAGTGACAACTTACATAGCAAAAAAATAATTTTCCTTGATCAATAGTGTATAATGCTTGATATGGCAAACCTTTAGTAGCTTACACGTGTGTGTGTGTGTGTGTGTGTGTGTGTGTGTGTGTGTGTGTGTGTGTGTGTGTGTGTGTGTGTGTGTGTGTGTGCGTTTTGAGAGAGAAAGCATGTGCTCGCACATACATACATACACATACATACACACACACACACACACACACACACACACACACACACACACACACACACACTTCACAGAATAAATAATAAGAAATATGTTAATTTCCTACTTTAGCTGCCATCCCCAAGATCCATTTGAAATTGCAGCCACTGCTCATTGCAGATAGAGCCAAAAGAGAAAAGATCCATACCAAAATGCACAGAAATGCACTTAAAATCAGCCGATACCAAAACGCTTGTTTGAATTCCCGCTCGCACTCTCGGAAATGCAAATGCATTTAAAATCAGCCAGCTAGCTGGAGATGTTTGCAATGGAGCCCTTGAGCTCAATTCTGACAGGCTGGTAGCCCCGACAGAGATGACATCATCACACATGTGATGACATCAGCTCAAAACAAAATGGGGAAAATAAATTAAAAATAAAACTTGAAAAAAGTTGGACATGAAGGGGTGCCACTCAGGAATAGTGGCGCCCCATTATTTGGACCCCAAAACTCTGTAAAAAATGAGTAATTCAGTACAGTTGGGAGGTTTGGTGGCTAGTATTCTTAAGCCTACACATACTTTGGTATCCACTGAGATGGGTTCTCCTCTGTTGGTTCTGTGTGTGAGGTGGGGACGGCACAGGTGGAAGATTTGCTGTAGAATGTCTCTGTCCACCCTATAGCACTCCACTATCTCCAGCTCATGTAGGCCTGGTAGGTTAGCCTGGGTCTGTACACCTTTCTCCTCCTCCTCCTCACTGTGGGTCAGTTATCAGTATTCTCCTCCTCACCACCCTCAGTCTCTAGCACATATTGATGGAGTAGATCAGCAGCAGCCTCTAACATTTTTAGCTGGTTTTGCCAGTTAGAAATCCCCCATCTGTGTACACCGGTGGTGTAGAGTTTGTGGGAAAAAACAGTCTTAAAGGTGTTTGCATAGTTTATAGTAGTGTGCTGGGCTGCTGCATATGTTAATGTAAATGTTTAGTGTCTGTATGTATCTGCTGCATTGTCTGTAACTATTACTGTATTTGTTTTCTGAGAGTTACTATCTAATTGTACTGCATTATCCCACAAAAGGGATGCCAAACAGCCACATGCAGGAAGGCAGTGTAGCTGTATTGATGTTCTAGCGTATGAATATTAATAGCATAGAGCTACTGGGGCCGAACGCTAAAATCTGTTGAGCTACTTTAGGAATGTGCTCCTGGGGCTGTAAGCAGGAACTGAAGCTTTATAAGACTTGTGATTAGCTCTGAGTGAGGTATTGAGGCTGAATGCTTCAAACAATAATTCTTAAACTCTGTAAGTGGCTCGGAAAGAGCTTCTGGGGCTGAATGCTAGAATAGTCGCCTGTATACTGTGTTCCTTTCAGTGTATTTAGCTCGAATTGCACTACTGGGGCTGGCAGATATGATAGTTGCTGTTATTATGATATAAATACCTTGGATCGAGCTGTTGGGGCCGAACACCAACACAGCAGTACAAGTCTGCAAACATTGTAATTGGCTTGGTTTGCACTTCTGGGGCTGAAAACTACAACAGTCACTTCCATACCTGTTTCACAGCTTGTAATTAGTTTGGAATGAGCTACAGGGGCTAAAAGCTTCAATAGCTGATTTTATAACATTACAATTAGCTTGGTTTGAGCTACTGGGGCCAAATGCTAACGTAGTTAGGTCTCTATAAATGTTTTATTCTTGTAATTAGCTCAGATTGAGCTACTGGGACTGCAAGCTGACATAATTGCATCAAATTGTTATAATTAACCCAGTTTGCACTACTTGGGCTGAATGATACAAACATTGGCTTTAAACATTGTAACAAGCTTGGATCGAGTACAGGGGATGGACACTATAAAAATAGCTTCTACACTTTAATTTCAACTACTGATAATAGCTTGGATTGTGTTGCTGGGGCTGATAGCTACTACTGCTTGTTTTTAACATTGTACGTAGCTCATATTGAGATACTAGTAATGAATGCCAACTACTGTGCCTAAATATAAAGCAATAACTGCCTATTTGCTTCTGCCATAGCTTTTCCTAGTGCTGCAAACTACAACTGACTGAGGTCTGCTAATGAATGTTTGTTACTCCTTGCATTTTATGTTCCTAGCTGGTTTTGCAGTAGCTGCTAATTTTGTTTCTGCCTTGTTTTTTATGTGATATACACTATGTACTGACTGGAGTTTGTTTATATGAATGCTTATTTCTCTGCATTGTATATTTTCCTAGCTGTACATCCCTACTTACACTCACTCACTCTCTAGCTTCTTTCTGAGCCCCCAGCAATTTCTACTTATCCCATATGTCCTGCAAATGCTAACTACCTCTCATTACAGCTGGCTCCTCAGGTGTCTCCCCTCATCAAAAATTAAACTTTAACTGGAAAGCCCCCTGCAAAGGATGCCTGCCACAGACTGCCTATCATAGTCTTACCCCTCCAACCTGCTTAGAATAGCGTGTATGTATCTAGACTAGCTCTTGGAATGTATACAATATTGACAATAACCTACCCATAGCGAGCATATTAGCAGCCTACCACAGCCCCTTACCCCCCCCCCCTCCGGCTACATTGTACCCTAGTCTCTCTTCCCCAAGACCAACTAGTTTCACTCTATACCCCACCCTGTTTTCACCACTAGGTAGCAGCAAACTCCCACTTTAGTAAAATGCTCACATTCAAGCCTGCGTTCCACTTTCATTCCTAAGCTAAAGTTTTCAAGCATCTCTTTCTTGGAAAGTGAAACAATCTGCTCTGTCCTTAACCTCTAATTTGGACCAAATCTTTGCAATTTACCTCCCTCTAGTCTACACTCGGTCCCAACTACAGAACCCCACTAACTGATTGTTTCTTGTTGCTCTGTGGACCTCTCACACCTACCTGGCTCTTTCTGCTCCATTTGCCCTGCGGACTCACTCCGCTCCCCCACCCTGCCCCCAAATTCCACCCACCCCCATCAAGCCTACCTTTATTTTTCCCTATCTCCTCCCAGTCTGCCTTATTATCCAATAGAAGCTCTTCCCCTATTACTCCATCTACTTATATCCATCCCACATACTTACATTGCTCTTCCTCCCTCACAATTTAAAGTCCCCTCTTCTTTCCTACACTTCTAAGAAAACCAACTATATCTCCTCATAATCCCTCTCTTCTACACAACCATCCTTCTTCTCCTACTCTACACCAATCTTCCTCACTTTGCTCTGTCATGCTTTCCTTAATGCGTCACACTCTCCAGGCCCCCTGCTTCCTCCTTCTGTTCCTAATTCCCTTACTCTATACCACCTCATACTCCTCTGATATTTGTCCAATATAACCTACAAAAATAACCTCCATACAAACCTACCTTTACCCACACTCTTACTCCCATTTCCTTTCTATCTCACCTTCACTAATTCAGCCTAAACATCTGCACCTATTCTACCCTAAAATATTCTTTACTGCTAATAAACTGAAACATAAACTAATCTTAGATCTACCCAAACTCTTATTTTGCAAACCTAAACAGCTAAAGCTTATTTCTTTCAACACTCTAATCTTGGCTGGAGATATTCACCCCAACCCTGGTCCCAGCCCCATTATTCACAATACCCACCCCCTATCTCCTTCCTCCCCTCACAATATCCTAAAATGTTTACTATCAATGCCCAGAGTCTCAACAACAAAGTTCACAAATTTCAGGCTTGGCTAAGCCATAACCAACCAGACATCCTAGCCATCTCTGAAACTTGGCTCAAAGCCCACATCTCAAATTCTGAAATCCTACCCCCTGGATTCCATATTCTCAGAAATGACTGACCACATAAAAAAGGTGGTGGCACTGCATTACTCTACTCTAGCCTTCTAACCTTAATACCTCCCCAAATTCCAATCCCACAATTCAACAACACTGAACTTACAGCTGGATTACTAAAAATGAATAAACACAAAAATATCTGCATTATTGGTCTATATATCTCACCTGGTAACAATATCTCCACCCTTGAAGACATTCTCCTATGGGCATCCACTGAAATTAACTACAAAGCCTACATACTAGGCAATGTAAATATTGACTGGAATAAAGTTAACAGTCCCTCTCCCTCCCTATCCATTAACCTCTATAACTTCACTCAAATGATTCTCCCCATCACCCGACCTAACAAAACTAACCCCCCCCCCTGGATCCACTATTGATTAGATCCCATTCTCTGATCCAAATAAAATAACTAACTCTGGCACAATCCCTGACTCCATTAGTGCCCACCTCCCAGCTTTTATTCATCGTGAAACCAACTCCTCACCTCATCAGCACCAATACATTCTTGCTCATAACCTCAGTAACTTCAATCCCATAACTTTATCTAGCATGCTCAAACAAATGGACTGGCGAATTCTAAACACCCTTCCACTTGACAATGCTATAGACTTCTTCAACTCTGTCTTCCTAGACACTCTAAACTCTCTAGCCCCACTAAGAAACAAAAGGATAAAGACTAATACAGCCCCCTGGTTAACTAAAGATACAAACAAATTATGCTCCAAAGGGACAAACTATGGAAGCTTTACTAAAACAACAAATTACCCAATAACCTGCTCCAATACAAACAACTCCATAACCTTGCAAAACAGCTTATCACTAAGGACAAAAAATCCTACTATATCAATCTACAGTCCAACAATAATAAAAACCCCAAGCAATTCTGGAAATCAGTAAACTCACTTCTTAATCCTGGCTCCAAGAATAACCCCTGACCTGACCCTAGTAAATCCAACCTTGAACTAGCCTCTGAATTTAACTATTTTTTCATAGAAGCTATTTCTGAACTGACCAAGACTTTCCCCAACAATGACCCACCAGTCCCTCACTCTTCTCTATCTAATTCCCCTAATAGCCATCCCTTAATGTTTGAGCTCAAACCTGTCTCCACTACCTTTATAAAAACACTTTTATCCAAACTTAAATCTTGTTCTAATGCTCCTGAAAAGATTCCCTCCACCTTCCTAAGTTGGGCTGCTCATGGAATAGCTCTCCCAATTAGCATCATTATCAACAGACCTCCGGGTGCTCCGGTTTCCTCTCACATCCCTAAAGACATGCTGTAGGTGGATTGGACACTCTAAATTGGCGCTAGGTGTGAGTGTGTGTGTGTGTGTATGCCTTCTGTTGAAGGTTGGATGCCGGGCTGGCAACTCGACACCATAAAACTCTACTGCCAATCACGAGCGGACAGGTGATCCAATGTGGCGACCCCTAACCGGGAAAAGCTGAAAGAAGAAGAAGATGAACTGATCCATAAATTAATCATATGTCCCCAAACTCTGGCACTCAGCATACATTCTTCCTCTTCACAAAGGAGGTAAAAACACCAACATCTCAAACTTCCACCCTATCGCTCTGCTCTCACTAATATCCAAAATCATAGAAAAGTGCATCCACCTCCAACTTATGCCTTTTCTTACCCAAAACCATCTTCTTACACCTACCTAACATGGCTTCCACCCAGGCCATAGCACTATAACTGCTCTACTGTCATTCCTAGAAACTTTCAATCAAGCCTGAGACTCTGGACACTTGGTCTCTACAGTTTTGCTAGCTCTATCTAAAGCATTCAATACTATTCCCCACAAACACCTTCTCTTTCATCTCTCAAATCTTCACCTCTCACCAAACACTTTATCTTGGTTCTCCAGCTACCTATCTGACAGATCTCAAGCAGTAAAATGTAACAACTCCATTTCTTCCTTCTTACCTACCCCAACTGGTGTACCACAGAGATCCATCCTTGGGCCTATGCTTTTTAACATATTCATCAATAACTTTCACTTGTCATTCCTGATGGCAAAGTCATTCAGTACACAGATGACTCAATCTTAATCTACTATGCCTCCACCCTCTCAGAACTGCTCAACAAAACCCAGACTGCCTTTTTAATAACCGAAAAATGGATGCGCCAAAACCACTTCTCTCTCAATGCTAATAAATCAAAAATTTTACTTACCCCCCCCCCTACAAAGACTTACTCATACACAAAAGTACTTTCAAAGTCCTTAGCCAAACCAACTCACCTATAGAAGTGGTTCCCTCTGCTAAACTTCTCGGCATTACTATTGATGAATACCTCAAGTCTGACATCCACATTCAACAAAATATTAAGAAAATCCATCAAAAACTAGGCATACTATACAGGAATATTTGCTTCCTTTCAAACTCATCTAGGCAAACTATGGCCACTACTTTTCTTCTTCCCTCCTTATTATATGGAGCACCTCTCCTAACCAATCTAACCGTCTCTATCTCCTCCAGACTAAAAAACTGCTATAATAAAATCTCAAAATTTGCCACCATATCCAGAAATTCCACCCATCATTGCCTTACCCTACAATGTCTGAACTGGCTTGAACTCCCAAACTACCTAAACTACCTCCAACTTACCACTGCACACAGACATATTTCACCCTACTAAATGTCCTGCTCTAGCAAATATCCTTCCCCCTTACACCTTCAGCAGAACTCTCAGATCCGGACATCAAAACTTAATTGCTATACACAAACCCAAACATCCTCCTGGTCAACTTCTCCTCTCTTTCTCCATAGGAAAGATATGGAATTTCCCTCCTTCCACTCTTAGAACTACACCAAACTCAGATAACTTTTAAATCCCAGCTTTTCAAATACCTGCTCTCTAAATGGAAATGTACCTGCCTTCACCCTACCTAAATCTATGTCCCAGGAGGCTTTCTCACAAGTTCCTAACCTCTCTAATATTTCCCATAGTTACTTCACCATGAGTGTGTCTAAGCTCTCTACAATTTCTGAGAGCTACTTATCACACAACATAACTGCGTAAATATTGTAAATAGCACCTTACTTTAAATGAGTGCATGCAAAGTGTTTTCTACCTTTATTTTTAAAGGTGCGTTTCTTAGAATGTTTGCATAAATGTATCTTTATTGCCCTTTGAACAACCATAAGCTATTTTGTTTAACTATGTGTGACTCTGTACAGACTTTGTAAACTATGTGTGACTCTGTACAGACTTTGTAAACTGTCCTATACAATGTATCTCTCTGTAAGTCCTATACTTTGTATCTCTGTATCTATTATATCTGTACTGCATTATGTTTTCTGGAGCTTTTCTCCCCAGGCCTCCACTGAAAATGGGTCCTTTTGGGCCCAGTGGACTTCCCTGGTAATCAAACTGGAAATAAAATAAATAAATGGCTGATTCTGATACAGTCCACCTGCCAGCTATGCTAGTTCTCCTTGATTGCCTTCCTACTGCTGTTTCCCCTTCCCAGTTCCTCCTTATTTAAGCCCCGAGGAACGCCACGCATACCCAGTGCTAAAATGCAAACAATGCTGCCATTTCCTCTTTTTTTTTTGTTTATGTTTAAAACCTGGTGCACGGCATGCACACCTGTTCAGGCTATTTACACACTGCTTAGGCACATCTGACACACCCTCTTCCTTAGCTGTGCTTAGCTAAGGGCAAACACTGGTCACAGAGCTCCAAAGAGCTTACAGCAAGCATGACACACACCCTTATGAAGTCATTCAGCTCTTAGACTTGCACTGTTGTATTGCTGCACCTACATGGTTAGGCACATGATGACAATTTGAAAAAATATGTGATTCAATATAACTCCCCTCATTTGCATACTCCAGTGTGTAAGTCATTAGTTACAGCACTAAAATGGACCCTTTCCCCTTGACAACCAGTGCTCCCTGGTATTGTTTACATTCTGCATGCCATTGACTATAATGGCAAAATGCAAATTTAACTTAAAATTGAGTCTTCCCATTTTTATTTATTTTTGGCATGATCCCATTTGCGAGTCACTGCCCTATGCTTAAATGGCTGAGATCAGCCAAAAAAAAAAAAAGTTTAATTTTCATAATTATTAATCATTTTTTAATGCCAATGGCCTTATATTTGTCCGTTGGCATGTCTAATGTACATAATACAAGCTTTTTCACGAGTTGTCATGAATCCATTTTGTCAGTTGCATAAATGCACTCAGTTATTTTCTGAATACATTTATGCACTGACACTGTTCTAGCACGGAGACCTGGCAGCTTGGTGAATCTCTAAATCACCTCATTTGCATAGTTTTCACTGGCAAATTAGGTGATTTGCATATTTGCCGGTTTTCCATGCTGGAACAGTGTAGGGCCACTCGTGCACGTAAAAATGGCACTATCCTGAATTGCTCTGCGGCCATTTTGCATGAAGGAGCTCCTACACTGTTCCTGCATGGAAAAACTGGCTTCCTGAATCCTGGGGTCTGCATAAAAACAGTTGAAAATTATACATTTCAAAAATAATCAACAATATTGTAAGGCATAGAGATATACTAAAATATGTTACAAAGAGAACAATGAATAAAAGCAAAGTAAAACACTGTATACAATTATGGAGAGCATCCTTTTGGCAATTCACAATAGTAATAAGTAAAAGTGATGTGGTTAGTTTGAGTGTAACTATACAGGGGAGATAGATTAGGAAAGATTAATGTAAACGGGGAGGAGGTGATAGGAAAAGGTTATGTAAAGTGGTAGAAAGGGAGGATAGCCAGATGGAGATGAGGAAGTGGAGATGGGTAGAAAATGTGTACAGATAGCGGTGGAGAAAAGTAGAAAAGTGGATGTGATTGTTCAATAGGGGGTATAACACTGGCAGAACTATGAGTTTGGACAGGAAGTATTTCAGAAGGTAGTTGAAGGAAGGAGGGTAGGTTGCAGTTCTAATAGCCTGTAGAATACAATTCCATTTTTCGGCAACTGAGTAGCAGTGCAGGCTATTTCCAATTGCTTTTTAAGGTTCGTAGATGGTGATGTTGTTTAGCAGCATAACGATGGAATCTGTTTAGGTGATATGAAGGAAGAACCAAGCTTAGTGCAAGACACTCATGGGGTTTATAAATGATGTTGTGGGAAGTAGGTAGTTGTCTGAATAGTGTGATAATTCAAGCCAGTTCAAACTTTAATGGTATTGCAGTGATGTGTATAGTATTGTTTATTGGCAGCAAATTTAGAAACTTTCTTGCAGCATATTTCAAGTTTAGTTTTAACAGATACCTGCAAGTTGATAAGGATTGGGCCACCATATAAGAGTGAAGGAGGTAAGTGGTTGCTAGGAATGTTTTAGCAGAGTTGGTAAGAAAGATTTTATGTCTATAGAGCATGCCAAGTTTCTAATCCCTTTTTTATGTTATATTGACTGTGGAGTTCAAATCTGAGGTTGTCACACCAAGCAGTTTTGTACGGGATACAATTTTGCTCTTTATTGTTAAGTGAGGATACTGTGAAGCTGGATTTGTCCTTCAGATGTGTTTTGGGGAGGAATAGGAGTAGTTCTGTTTTTTTCAGGGGTTGAGTAATAATTGGGCATTGTAAAAAGAGTTTTCAACAGAGGTGAAGGCTTCTTGTGTAATTTCAAGATGTGCCAGTGTGTTAGATGAGCATATTAGTGTCAACTCATCAACATATTGTGAAAGTGTTGCTTGCCTGGAAGATGTATAGAGGTCATTAATGAAGATTTCAACCTCTTCTGCAACATAAACAAAACAGTTTGGAGAGACAGGTACATATCCCAAAGGATACCACAACTCTGGAACAGACATAAAACAAAGCTCAGCCCTGTACTTTCTCAAATGCAACTTATATCAGTACATGTGAATAAGGAAATTTACCACAGGAGTGCCCCTGTGCTACTAATGGACAGAGGCAGCACCTGAATGCCCTCTCTTGCAGCAGAGTCCCATTCCAGTACTCACTGGCATAAACCCAGACACATTCATTCACACATGCAAAGTATAGGAATAAAAATCATTGTAAGCATCCAAACTGCCACTGAACAAAAAAAAAAAGAATGACTACCACTGTATCTGCTGTCATAGAAGCCAGTTATGCCAGTCAAGATGGACCAACTGTAATCAGAGTAAGCCAAGATCCTTTGTGATTTACAACATAAATGGTGCAGGAAAATTTAGCAGTAACAGCAAGCAGTAAGCAGCAAATAGTACAATTCAAAATACCTCTGAAGTGAAAAGACAAGCATTCAAAGAGTTATATTATAAGCACTAGCAGAACACCAACGGCAGTACAGGAAAAAATAAGTGCTCTGTAATGGTTTAAGGCTCTAATATCTTTAGGAAAACAACAGCGTGGTACTGAAAAAGTCCCAAACTCTAGTTAAAAGTTGAAAACAGCAAAGCAGAACCTATTAAGATGTGTATTTATACATGTAAATCTAAAGTACAGATAAAAACAAAATGAACTACTATTCAGTGATCTAAAAATGATAAACAATGATAAAATCTAAGTCCTGACAAATGTAAAAGAATACAGAGCACTTAAAAGATCCTCTTGTCAACAGTGGCAGACAACCAGTGCCAGAATTTACATGCAAGTTTGTGGAGACAGATGGTCATCCTGTGCTCACTCCTACCCCATATTCTCAAATTAAGTATTTAATCAGTGTTTGGCTGCAAAGCTTCTAGCTTCTAAGATTGTAATGTGTTGACATCCCCCACCCTAATACTCAGGACTGCATCACTTTTCTTGCAAAGACACATTTACCAAGTAAATAATTATGCCTTTAATTGCAAAGCTCCTGTTTTCTAAGCTGGTATCTGTAAGGGCTCATGTACTTATATACACACAAACACATATAAATACATGCATACATAAATACAGATAGAGATGTAGATATTTTTTAAGCAAAACTTCTTGTGTATTTGATGTAAAGTTCCTGGTTTCTAATGTGCTTGTTGTACAGTGTCATATAACTTGATTAGAGTACACTGTTCTGTAATTCCCCAGCCCAACTGATTTGCTAAGTATATTTTTTTCTCTATGGAATGCTTGTTTCCTAAACCTTGAGTGTAATTCAGAAAGGATTACTGTGAGCAGGAAGCCTTACTACCAGCAGTCCCTTCCCCGCTGTAACACATTATGATTCAGCCTTACCACGACTGAATATTATGCACATTCATGAGGCAGTCTGGGGGAGCAATTAATTCTGATTAGCCATGTGCTCTCCCCCAAAAATGTCTGCAGCTCCTGATTTATGCTGCTGACCAATTCAGAGAACCACTCAGCTGTATAGATTATCACAGGTAGTGGAAAAATTTAACACCATCAAAAGACTGTGGTCACCCATTGACTTCAGTGGAAGAAGTCGTGGTGCTGGTTTGTTTAGTGAAGTATAGTGGAGATGTGGGAATGAGGGATAAGGATGCATGTGTATGTGCGCTCACATCTGTGGAGGGCATAAATGGAGTCGAATGATATGTGTGTGTATGTTTGTGTGTCTCCTTAGGCAGTCACAGTGGGTGGAGTTAGGTAGGGAATCAAGAATATGGATGTGTCTGTGTATATAGGTATGCAGAAATAGTTAAGGTTGTATATGTAATGCATACTTTTACTTAGGCTCTGCACTGAATTTACAGTATTATACTGTTAAATATATATTAGTAACTCATTACTTTCATGTTGTGGCATTTATCCTTAAATCATCTTGGTAAAGTGAAGTTTTTTTCTTAGTTTTTGTTGAAATATTGTGAAATTGCCATTAGCTATATTTATCCTGCTCAGTTAAGCCTATCCCTGTCTAGATAGTGAAAAATCATCACTCTCTCCCTACACTAACTTATCAATCTGTGTCAGTACTCAGGATTGCAGCACTGTCTCTTCTTTTTCTTTCAGCTTTTCCCGGTTAGGGGTCACCACAGCTGATCACCTGTATGCTCATGATTGGCAGTGGAGTTTTACAGTGGCAAGTTGCCAGCCCGGTGCCCAACCTTCCACAGAAGGCACACACATGCACACACTCACACCTAGGGACAATTTAGAGTGTCCAATCCACCTACAGCATGTCTTTGGGATGTGGGAGGAAACCAGAGCACCTGGAGTAAACCCATGCGACCACAAGGAGGACATACAGACTCTGCACAGAAGGCACCCCAGCTGAGGATCAAACCAGAGAACCTCTTGTTGTGAGGCAGCAATGCTAACCGCTGCACCACCATGACCGCCCTATTGCAACACTGCCTCTACAAGGTCTTATCTGCAAAAATGAGTAAATGTCAGATACGCCCCTGTTAACATTATTCATAACTAATTTTATAGGGATGATAGGATATGCAGACTACATACCACAGTCCTGTACAACTCATAAACATCCTGTTGTTCCACTGCACATATGCATACACTTCTACATACCTGAAAGAGTCCAGACTAGGTAGTAGGTATGAAAGTGAAGCACCCTGTTCATAAATATGTGACTTGCAGAGTGCAGTGTGAAGACAATATGAAAATCAGATATGTTAGTTGAAGATTACCCCTCTATTGTATCCCTACCTCCCTACTGTACATTTTTACTTTTCCCTACTGCCAGCTCTCCTTACATGAGTACCAACCCCAACTTCCCAGCAAAGTTACTGTTAACAGCGCCCTTCATTAATGTGTTGTTCTCCAATGATTGTTGTATATACATACAATTGTTTTATATAATCATCATTGGGTATAGTAGAGTGCAATTTGTGTTACATGCAAACAGCATATGTAATCCATTATTTTATGTGCTCTGTATTGCAGTAGATGAAATGCAATCTATGTTATACACAAAAAAATATTTTAGTGTATCCCTTATTTTATGTAAACCTCATTGTATTCTGTTGAGAGCAGTGTATGTTACATTCCTTTCCTTAATATAGAGTTCTCCGTGTTCATACGTATAAGAGATTTATTTCTGGATCCAACATGTAGTAAACAATCAACATTAAGTTCCTTTTGTTAATGTATAGTTTCATTTGCAAGTATTTGTAGAAGTTAAAATACTCCCTGTCATTCAGAAAGGCTTAGTGCAATGCAAAACTTTTCCTCAGAATGTTATCATATCACACTAAGCCTTTTCAATTCAGATACTGGTCTACTGCAGAGGTTTACACCTCGCAGAGACGTCAGTACAAGCTGCAGGAAATGTCTGTGGCTGCTGATTTGTCCTATTGAATAATTCTGAAAATCACTCAGACAAGTAAAACTATACTGCAGGAGTAAAAACATTGTAATCATCCAATCACTCCTATAGGAGTACTGAAGTGTAGGTAAGTTCATTGTAGATATATTGTGTGGACATGTCTGTACAAGTAAGAATGAGGCTTTATGAATGTGAGAGAGTGTGTGTATGTGTGTGTCTGTGTCTGGCTGGCTGGTTGTACTGGGGGCAGGTTAGGTAGGGAATCGAAAATTTGGAAATGTGAGTGTGACAGATTGTATTTGTGAGTGCTTCAGTGATTATGAGTGAATGTTTGGGGGCTTGTTTGTTGAGTGAATACCTCTCAAGTGTACCTCATTACGAGGAACTTACCTCATTTGAGGTCTTAAAAAGTTCACGTTCCTCGAAGTTCCACAGTGAAAGGGTCTGTCACACATTCAATGTTAGCAATTTTGTAAGTGAAATCCATGGTAAATAGAAATTAATCATATTAATTCATTAAAAGATCTTCTTTATAAGTAAAATCAGCATGTATTAACCATCCTATGACCTTCCTAGTTGAAGTTATTATTAAGCCATCGGTACATGTTCTACATTTTGCCAATTTGTTCCACATTATGAGGGCTAGTGTCCCTCATTTTGCCCATTTCTTCCACATTATGAGGGCTAGTGTTCCTCATTTTGTAAATGGAAGGTTGAGAGCTATGGTTGAGTGGATGCAGGTTTGGGAATGTCTGGGAGTCATTGTGTGTGTGCATGTGTCTATGTTTGCATGGGAGTTTTAAAGTGTGCGTGTGTGTGTGTGTGTGTGTGTGTGTGTGTGTGTGTGTGTGTGTGTGTGTGTGTGTGTGTGTGTGTGTGTAAGGGGGTGGTGCTTTCATTAACAATGAATGGGCTGCTACAGAGATCAATAATGTAATTATAACATTGCTAAAGTTTGATTCACAGATATGTTAATGAGCTGATAATGAAAGCTTTCTCACTGTGGCCATAGCTGTCTGTGATTCACATTTTCTTGCCATTGCTCTTATTGGCCAATTTGAGTTGGGCATTTTGTACAAGTGGTCAGTATTTCTTTGCATCCTAGGGACTGTCCCTCTCTGAGTGTGTACTCCCAGGTTCAGTCACAAAATGATGCTGTGAGTTCAGTGTTCTAACACAGTTATAAACCACAATCAGGCAAATAAATGAATGGACAAACAATAAATAAAGATATAATCAAACTATATGGGTCTACATGTGGACTGTTACCAGCTACAACACTCACAACATACCTGATGTCTCCAATACAGAGGTATTGTGCTTAGCACTTAATGGCTGAGGGACAACATCTGAATGTAAAAAGAGTAAGTGCTTAAAGCATTGTAGACTGACTATATCTGTATGAAAACCTGTTATGTGACAGCCAGACTCAGGAAGGCTATTACTGCATACTGCTACATTTCTTCTGTATGTGCTTGGAACTGTAATGTTTGCTTGTAATTTTCAGTATTATGTACTTAGGTTGAAAGATTAAGAAAAATGAACATTAAGTAAATGTATCGGGTTTCATAGAGACTGGGTAGTGTATTGACCACTTACTATTGTTCTCCTATTTTATTTAATTTAATTCCTCTGGATGTTTCTGTTTGCCTCATTACATATCTACTTGAATCCTCTAAGGTAAAATTAAATTCAAAACTTACAGGGAAACTGCCCAGGGGTGTTGTGAGGCCCAGCACATAAAGCATCAGGCCTCCTCATCCCTGTAATTTTGTTATTTCACTGAAAACCCCACTCTATGGAGCATTATTGTATTTTGAAAATGGGCTATCTGTTAAATTGTTTTGTATTTGTTTTTTATTAGTATTTACATTTTTTTATATTTTTTTATGTAAAATAGTTCCTCTGCTTAATATTTCAAAGTTGCTGTAGGATATGTAATTATTGTTGAGGAATGTATTTTACCTCAGAAATATGTTATGTAAATATTTAATAATGTCTGACAGCATTCACACAGTTTCATATATACCCACACAAATAAAGGCAGAGATAGTCTCACACATATACAGACACAAAGATGCACACAAACACACATGCCGATACAGAGGCACAGACAAACGTACATATGCACAAAAACACACAGATGTAGAGACCCAGATTCACACACTTATACATAGAAATACACTTATACACATACATGCACACATACATTTATTTGTATTTATTTATTTGTTTGTTTGTTTATTTATTTATATTTGGTAACCAGGTACTGTCCGAGTGGGCTAAAAAAATGTTTTCAGCAGAGACACAGGAAAAAAAGCTCCATAACAAAAAAACATTATCAAGGTACAAGCAGTAAACTTAGTTTAAGTAGTACATTGATAACAATATGTAAATGAGCTTAACAAAAATATTATAACAAAGTATAATAACAGAATACAATATAAACATGCTTGTTTCAGGCATACAGGAATGCTATTTATTTTTTTACAATATATATGAGGTACATAAGTCATGTAGCTTTACAAGGTGAGTCACTTCTGAAAGACCAAAACTGGTGATGTAGATTTACAAGTCAGGTGATTTGAAGGAACAAAGATTATTAATAAAGATAAAACAGATAGTGAGATAGCCCTATGTGGGATAAGCACTATTTGGGTTAACGTGTGAGATGAGTGGGAAAAATAGGAAGAATATTAGTTTGGGAGCAATACAGGGGCATAGCCAATTATCATTTAAATAGTCTTTCAGGGTAGTTTTAAATGTGGACAGGTTGAGGTTTTAGTTAGCTATTGAGGAAGGGTGTTCCAATCTTTGGCTATTTTATGGGAGCAGAGGGAATCCCTATGATAGTTGTGAGACTGGATTACTTTTAGCATTAGTTTATTGGATGATGTGAGGAGTCTACAGTTTGTGTTTGGCCTGACTAGGTTTGACAGAGCTGAGCAGTCGGTAGGGCTGAATATGAGTATACATCCTTTTAATTGATGCTGCAGTTAAATGCATTAGTTTTGTTTTATTTATTTTCCCCATGCTCACTAAATGCAGCTTTTAAAGAGTCACAGATAATGAGGGGAAAGTAAAACAGCAGCTCCTAATAACTGCTACTGCAGTTTGAGGTTTTTTTTTAATTAATTTCTTTATTTGTTTTTTTATCTGATGTGCAATAAACAGACAAATTTAGTAAATGTAAACAAGATGGTGGACATTTTTTCCTGTTTGTGCTTCACAGCAGCTTAATATGCAGCTGTGAAGCCATGGATGTTATGTGGGCCACCTCATACATTAATACCCTGTTGCAGAACGTGCATTCTCCAGTATGGCATAGTTTTTTTTTGCTCTGCCCATTTTTCTAATAAATAATAACAAGAGTGCAGTTTAAATGTATTTAACTGTCCTAATCATTACCTTGTTATGATGAAAAGGTGTATGTATCAAAGAGAATTTTAAGATAAATTGGTTGGTAGTGAAATATTTAGAAGTGGTCATAGAGCAAAAGGAATTAGGAAAAATGATATCAAACTGAGTGCTGAGTTTCAAAGAAAAGCAGGGAGATAATGAGGCCTATTTAAGTGAACAAGGAAAAGAACTGGAAGACAACAGAATGGGAAAGACGAGGGGCCAGATTCACAAAGGCTTGCACGGAGTCTAAGAGTAGAGTAAGACTCCATGCAGCCAACATGTCCGCCGAGCGATCCAGGAACAGCTGGTAAGGGCATGCAACAGCACTCTCAAAACTAGTCCTACATGGACAGGGCTTGGATATGCAAATTACCTCAATTGCAGGCAAAAGCTATGCAAATGAGGTAATTTTGCGATCCAGGAAACCCGTACCTGTCCGAGTAGGAGTAGTGTTATTTGCAGAAATGTACTCAGTTGACAACTGAGTACAGTTCTGCAAATAGCAAAACGGAGCCGTGACAGCTCCAAAAAAAGGATGCATTGACAGGAGGAAGCATGCCAATGGGCAAAAATACGGCCATTGGCAATGTTAAGTGATGCAAAATAAAAATAAAATAACTTTTTTTGTTTCATCCCGATCTCCGGGGTTTAAGCGTAGCCCAGCGCCGCACAAATGCTCTGCGCCCTAAAAAGCAGAAAATCAATAAGATCCACAAATGTGGATTTTATTGGTAATATGAATTTACAATGCAAGTGAATGGCAGGCTGAAGACAACATGGCCACCGAGTAGAGGTTGCTAAGGGGGGAAGCTCAGTCTAAGAGATGTAATCAAGCATTAGTAGGCAATCCTATGCAAAGAGGGGTTAGGATAGTGAATCGTAAGTTTACATAGCAAATGAGCACAGTCAGTGGAGTGTAGGAGTAGGATAAGGGGAGTAACAGAGTAGAAGATAGGTGACATCATGAGTGGGGTATGTATGAAAGAAGTGAAGCTCATTGGAGCAGAGTGGCATGTGTCAGCTGTCATTTACACATCATTGAAAAAGGTGTGTCAACAGGTAGGCTAGGTAAAGTCAAGAAATTGAAGGTGTATGCCGTGGATAACACTAAAGTTTCTTGCTGAGCGGGTATGCATGTGTGTGCGTGCCTGTAAACCCAAGTAAGACAGTGTGCATGCGTGTAAGCGTGAGTGTGCACGTTTAAGCCAGAGTAAACATGTATAAGGCTGTTTAAAGAGTTGTAAGCATGTTTGCGCTGGCGTGTCTGTGTTTTAACAAGAATAAGCAGGTTTTAGTCCATGTAAGCATGTGTGCGTGCGTGTGAGCTGCTGTGAGAGTGTTTGCGCTTGTGTGTGCGGCACTGCCCCCTGAGGAAACAGAAAGGAAAAAGGAAGCACAACAAATAGTAGGAAGCTACCAGGGAGTACTAGCAGAGCTAGCAGGTGAAAACAATCAGAATCAGGCAATTACACAGGCAATACACTAGCCCAGCCCAGCACTTAAAACTCTGCAAACAACAGTCCATTATGTTTCTCACAAGAGACACTGCAACATGGAGTAAGCTAATAGAAGTGAAAACTGAAAAAGCTTTACTGAGACAAAGAAATGTTAGGGGCTGCCACTGCTGTTATAAGGTGACATATGTAACATGCTGAGGGTGGTGACAATGCGAATGCTGCTGGACAACCCCCAGTGAGGAGACGGAGAAGAGTGTACAGGCCCAGGGTAACCTATTCAGGGCTACATGAGCTGGAGATAGTGGAGCGCTATAGAGTGGACAGAGACCTCATGCAGCAAATTTGTGAGCTGTGCAGGCCACGCCTCACACACAGAACCAACAGAGGGGAACCCATCCCAGTGGAAACCAAGGTATGTGTTGGCCTAAGAATATTAGCAACAGGTACCTTCCAGAGACCAACTGGTGATATGATGGGGATATCACAGGCATCAGCATCTAGGGCACTGCACCAGTTCCTGGATGCCATGTCAGCACATGTCAGTGATCATGTATATTTCCCCAATTCCCATGAGGTATTGGCCAGCAATATGTGTCTCTTCCAGCAAATAGCAGAATACCCTGAGGTGGTGGGTGCAATAGACTGCATGCACATATGCATCAAAGCACCAGCCGGTGAGCGGGGTAGGGTCTACTTCAACCGCAAGGGCTTCCCCTCCATCAACTGCCAGGTCGTGTGTGATGCCCAGGGCATAATACTGAATGTGTGTGCTGGCTGCCCTGGAAGCTACCATGATTCCCATATCTGGCATCTGATGCAGCTGTACCAGACATTTGTCAATGGGGACATCCCACATGGTCACCTAGAGAGGGATGCTGGCAATGCACTGGAGCTGTGGCTGATGACACCCATCAGAAACGCACACACACCTGAACAGGAATGCCATAATGAGGCACACGCACAAACACAAAATTTAATCGAGCGTGTGTTTGGGCTGCTCAAATCATGGTTCCGGTGCCTGGACAAATCTGGTGGAGCCTTGCAGTACTCACCAACTACATGTACCCAAATTATCATGGTATGTGCTATGCTACATAATATGATCCTGTGGAAACAGCTGCAGCAGGACCAGCATAGGCCTGGGCCAAACAGCCCCCCACCATTGCCAAGGACATCACAGGCAGAGCGTGACTCGGAGGAGGAGGAACAACCTGAGCCTGCCCCAGTAGGCAGAAGGAGGCGTGCCCAGTATGCTGTGGCCTTGACAAAGGGGCAACGCATAGCACATACACTGGCTCAGTAGGAACTCTGGAAATGATAGCTCTCTCTGACTTGCACATATAGTAAAAGGGATGCCTAAGTTGACACTACCTGCTTTCAAACATGCCTAGGGAGTGTAGTATGTGCATCCGACATAGGCAGCCCTGCAGCACCACCTGAAGAATGATTGCCATGTGTTAAGCAATATAAAGCAGTGCTAAACAGCATTTACCACCATGTAGTATATGCAAACAAAATCGTGCACACCAACTAGCACAACTGTGGTCAATGCTGAGTAATATTGGGCAACGTCCAGCAATGTTGGTGAATAATGAGCAATGTTGGACAAGCCTGGTCTAAGTAGGGCATAGCTGAACAAAAGCCAACATGCTCATATTTGCTCTACTGGCCCTTAAGCAGTCTGGTCTGCTCAATATGAAAATATAAAGCAGTGATGGGCCTCGAACCCAGAATACCATGCACTATAGTTATAGTACTGAACCACTAAACCATGACAGTATTGCAGTGGTCAGCCTGTATGAAGAAATGTTGATAAGTCTATGCAAAGTATCTCATGGAAACCCTGCAGGCACAGCATAATCCCTGTCGACTTATGACACAAAGATGAGTCCTGCAGTAAGAATAGAACCTGACTTCCAACACACACAGTAAAAATGTTAATATTAGTCTTGTTCACACACATCAACAAATGTAGTGGACCTCAGATAGCAACATACTGAAAGGTCACACTGGGCATGCTCACACACTCGAATAATTGAGACAAATGTCAGGCAACAAAACACGGAAAGCCTGAATTGGGCATGCTCACACACTTAGGCCATGTCTGAGTACAGCAGTGGGCCACACATATCTGGCAGTTGCATGTGTTAACCCAGGAACCTCTCACTATCCAGAAATCTGCCCTGTGCACACAGTTATGTGACAACAGACACATATGTAATATAGTGGAACCTTGTCATAATCAAATATGTTCTGCAGATACCTAAGTTGTTCATAGAAACTGGGAAAGCAAAGATGATAAAAACCTGCAAACAGTATCAGCAATAAATATTGCGCATCCCGAACATTATCATAGGTTCAGAGGTTGATATTAGGCTATCTGCCCTAGGGCATGTGCAATCCTAGCCAGAGTGTGTTTGGCTTTCACAACCCTGTTAGATTACTACACTGCCTGTGAATAGTGCATCACACAAGATAGCCCATGTATGTTTCGGCTAGTGTGCCTCTGTGTAGCAGGGACCCAGAAGATATCCCAGGGGTAAACATACGATCACCCATCCAGTTGTCAAGATGTCTCCTGTAGGTGGTCAGTGGGTGGCTCTGCCTATGTGAAATCGGGATTACAATCCGGAGTGAGTGGAGCCTCTGGGATAAGAATCTGTCCCTCCAGCATGTCCTATTAACATCTGTGCTGAGGTATATGTCCCTGGAGTGTGTAGCTCCAAGGGAGTTTGATATACTGAGGTGGAGCAAGTCCAGTAATTCTGGGTTGGGTATTTCCGTAAACAACAGGCACAAATCATATCCGAGTAGGCGGTAAGCGACTGAGTAGAGCTGGAGTTACTGTATCCGAACTGTGCAGGGCATCCATGTGAGTCCCTAGATCTGCTTGGTGAGGAACATTTGTGGCCAGTACACTTGCTGCAGGTGTCGGGTAAGGTACATCCCTAATGTGGCATTGTAACCAGGCATGGTTGTGATGAGTATAGGGGCACAATGATCTCACTTGATCTAGATGTGAAACCATATGGGATAAGGTGGACTATATAGAAGGTATGTCCAACCACTTTGGCAACGTGATTGTCAAAGGTGACAGTACGAACAAGTTGTGTCCCCAAACCCCTAACAACTCCTACCATATGTAATGGATTACTACCTATGTGGTAATGTGTGGGCATGTTGTTATTCCCAAAGGGGATGACTATGCAACTAATGGCATTTAGTTGTAGGCCATGGCTCAGGCACCAGTCATCCATCTCTGTGAGACCCTGTTTGAGTATGCATGTGCCAGCTGGAGAGTTGATTATGGCACCCAGTTTGCAGTCATCTGCGAACATGGTCAGCCATATTCTCCCTGTGTTAGCCTGTACGTCAGACAAATATATACTGAACAAGAGAGGTCCCAGGACTGAGCCTTGTGGGATGCCACGTGTAACTGGTGTATAGTCAGACATGGCACTTGCAATTCTGACCATGTGGGTGCTATCCCTGATCCAGGTAGCAATCCATCGTGTGAGATATGTGTCCATATCGACGCTGGTGAGCCTATGCATAATGGCTGAGTGGGGTATTGTGTTGAAGGGTTTTGCAAGGTCCAGGTAGGCTGTGTGGACAACTGTCCCTACGTCAATGGACCTGGTAACCGTTTAAAGAATACAAACAGGTTCAAGAGGCAAGATCTGCCCACAACAATGCTGAAATGTGTAGGACACAGTGTCTGTAGGTTCCCGATGTCTATGTGTATGAGTCCCATGACAATACGCTCCATAGCTTTGCAGAACAGGCTAGTTAGGCTTATAGGGCGATATTGTCTGTGGTCCATTGTGGCACCAACTCTGTGGAGCGGGACCACTGTTGCTGTATGCCATTCCATGGGTACATATCCTGTAGTAACTCCGATATTGAACAGTGACGTAATGTGAGGGTTACATCTGTCATGAAGCTCGTGTAAGATGCAGGCCAGTACACCGTCTGGTCCCATTGATGCTGTGTTGTCCGCTATGGGGAGGGCAGCACTCACCTGGTAATTTGTGATGTCAGGGAGGTTACACTCTGTTGGGATGGATAGTTGCTCCTCAGGGGGGATGGGGGGGAGACATCTGCACTGAACCTGTTTGCCAGGATGTTGGCAATGTCAGTGGGTTCAGGGTATGTTTAGTCAGTATGCAGTAACTCACAGCATATCAGTGAGTGTCCACCCAGGTTCCTGACATAATGGAAGAAGGCCTTGTGATTGTCCTACATGTCTGGTGCAATTGTCCATTAGAAGCGGCCCTTAGATAAATTCATGAGTGATTGTAGCTGTCTGCTAGTACAGATCACAGATGCCTTCCCTGTCTGGGATTGTGCTCTATCATGTAGTAGCTTCCTCCTGTCATTGTATAGCTTATTAATGGCTGGGGTCTACCAGACAGGTCCCCTGCCACTGGAGGAGTGAGTCTTGTTGTTATTTGGGATAGCACAATCCATGCAGTCCACTAGGTGTCCATAGAATGTGTACGTAAAGGATTCAGCAGTCTGAGCAGTATTTACCACTGTCCCAGGGTCTCTGAAGGATATCAACTTGCTTTGGTGAAGTGAGACGTTGGCTTATGAGGAGTTCACCAAGATTACCCAGGATGGGTGTGGGGACGGGATATGGATGTCCAGTGAGATCAATGTATGTTCTGACCTTACCAATGAGGGGTATATCGCTGGTGTGGAACATAGAGTCCCCATGTTGGTGATGATCAGGTCCAATATGTTTTCCCCTCTTGTGGGTGTGGTGACCGGTTGTGCCATAGCATATGAGTTTACAAATAGTAGCGACTGTTGGGCGAGGGTGTTGGGGCTTGAGTAGTATCCCCAGTCAATGTTTGGGTTTTTGAAGTCACCCAATATAATGGTGTTTGGCGAGACCTTCATATTCTCCATTGTTCCCAGGAAAGTCAAGTGTGGTTCCTGAGTTTGGGAGGGTGGTCTGTAGCAGGCAACAAACTGAAAGGCAGTTTTGCACAATGTTAGTTGCATATGTATGGTCTGTGATGCTTCGTGCAGTGCTACTAACCCGGAGGTGTGTGTATCTGTGATGTATATGGATACTCCCCCTATTTGTGTTGTCCGTTCCGAGTCTTGTGGTCAGAAAGCATGGTATGAAACATAACCTGGTAGAGCTGGTGTGCATTTGTGAGCCTGAACCAGGCATCTGTTAGTGCACAGATATCACTATTCTCCATACTTAGGAGAGTTCTGAGTGGGCGCAATTTGAGGGTAACACATCTGGTGTTGAGCAGCATTACCCTTAGTTTCATTTATTCTGTAATGTCTATGGAGCTGGGTTTGTCTTTTGAGCCCTGCTTAAAAAAGCACTATGGTGGTAGCAAGAGCCTTAGCCAGTATTAGAAATCCAAGGGTGACAGGTGCAAGCTGTTCATAGCGAAGCTACGTGGCATGTCGAGCATGTCACCCCAGGCTGACAGACACTGGATCCCCTTTGCATGACACCAATATGTTAGCCAACTGTTAAACGTGATAAGTTTGTCTGTATACTGTGACATCATACTTGGTGAGTGTAACATGCTAGACAAGGTCAGGGTCATACTGGCCTGGGCTACACGATCAGAGAGTTCTTCTATGTATCATGTCATGTGGTCCAGGAGGAACGTCTGAGGTTTTACGCACCAGCATGGACAATGATGGAGCCAGTCCTGCATGTGTTATGTGGCGGATCCTGGCACCCGACAGACAGCTCAAAATGACTATTCCCTTGTTTGGCCTGGTGAGTGGGACGTTAGTGTGTCTGACAATGTGTCACCTATTACAACTGTATTAGGTGTGTTGTTTAGCCCGAAGGGCAGTGACTGTGTGGCACACTGGCATTGTGAACTATGTGATATGTGGATATTGTAGTGGGGTAGCAGTTGTTTATGTGTCTGCTTTGGAGGTCTCTGCTGCTTAGGCAGAGTTTATTTAGAGCCTCCGAGTATGTTTATGTGTGATAATGTGGTTTGATTGCTGCCACTATAGGTTGATGTGAGACTGATATGTGGTGTGTGTGGTTACCTTCACCACCTGATAGACTGTGCCAGTCATGGGTCAAGAGAGCTCAGTCTCCTGTATGTCTATATAGGTGCATCTCTCACATATATCTGAGTTTGTTGGGAGGAGGAGAGGTTTTTATGTGTACATGAGGCAGATGTGACATTGTGTCAGAATCATAATATTCACCAGGTGGACTGGAGAGTACACACAAAACCGACCCCTGGACATGCCAGGATATTATGATGGCATACTCCGTAGCCTGATCACAAAGTATCAGTAGGGTGTTGAGTGTGTAGAAGAGTATAACAGGGATTAGTGCTCAGGTTTGTTGGTGTTTTGTAAACAGTAGCTGAGAAGGAGTCCAGACTGAATCATGACACCTCCTTCAGCTATGTCATAAATAGCAATGTACACTCATATATGTCCTGAGTCAGGGCCAGCTGTACCTGACTGACAATGCCGACATCCTGTCAGACAGGCCCATATATACATACCCACCTCCCACTGACGATAGTCCCTATCATCATACCAGGAGATATCACATGTAGAATGGCTGAACAGCTCCCCCCAAAGCCAAAAGCATGGCAGCAATTGGATTACATTGTTTCCCAATATGCGTCATGCATGAACTACAGAACAAACAGACCCTGCATCTGAACAGTCAGTTGAGCCTCACCCTCTCCACAGGGTCTGGAACCATTGAATGTGTTACAGCAACATATGGCACTCCCCACAAGTGTTGGTGCACAACACACCATGGGAAGTATAGTCCAGTAGTCCAGTAAGCCTATGAAGTCTGATCTGCAAGGCCATGGAGTCCATCATGGTTGAAGTCATAAGCAGAGCTATTGGAAGCTGACAAACACACAACCCTACCAACTGTGGTATGTTCATGTGCAGATAATGGTTCCCAAACATGCTAGACTGTTTGCAAGGCAGCCACCCAGAACATACATCACTGAACAGAGCTACACATGTCCCACATAGACTTTGAATAGCCCTTTATCAACATCCCAGACACATGTCGTATCCACAAAACCAACAATTTGCGCATAAATATGTGTTGACATATGAAGGAATGTCAATGTGTCCACAGATAGATCACACAAGGTAAGAATTATGGGGTCCTGTTCAAGCTGTTGACACCTGCCGACCCACATGGCTCATTCCTGGAATTGCATAAAACAAAGTCTACACACATTACCATGTCCAGTCTGATGATGTCAGCATCCTACAAATATAGCAGGAGAAAAGAAACCACCCAGTAAAGCCTATAGCGTGCCGTATAAATGCGTATCTCTCTAGTATTATAACATGGTTAGGTAGGGATTTGAATCCTGCAAACGCTGACAGTGTGTGTGTGGGTGTATGTGTGTGATTTGCTTTGAGAGGAGTGCCCTTTTTGGAGACTGGGAAAACACATTAAAAGAGGTACATTCCTCTTTGGAAAGTCTGATGATGTCAGCATCCTACAAATATAGCAGGAGAAGAGAAGCCACCCAGTAAAGCATATAGCGCGCCATGTTAATGCATATCTCTCCCCTATCATAACATAGTTGGGTAGGGGTTTCAATCCTGCAAATGCTGACAGTGTGTGTGTGGGTGGGGGGTGTATGTGTGTGATTTCCCTTGAGAGGAGTGCCCTTTTTGGAGACTGGGAAAACACATTAAAAGAGGTACATTCCTCTTTGGAAAGTCTGATGATGTCAGCATCCTACAAATATAGCAGGAGAAGAGAAACCACCCAGTAAAGCATATAGTGCACTGTGTTAATGCGTATCTTTCTAGTATCATAACATAGTTAGGTAGGGGTTTGAATCTTGCAAATGCTGATAGTGTGTGTTTGGCTGTATGTGTGTGACTTACTTTGAGAGGAGTGCCGTTTTTGGAGACTGGGAACACATTAAAAGAGGTATATTCCTCTTTGGAAAGTCTGATGATGTCAGCATCCTACAAATATAGCAGGAGAAGAGAAACCACCCAGTAAAGCATATAGCACGCTGTGTTAATGCGTATCTCACTAGTATCATAACATAGCTAGGTAGGGGTTTGAATCCTGCAATTGCTGAGTGTGTGTGACACAGTTGGTCAATGTGGTGTGGGTTTTGCTTTTACAATGGTATGACATGACATATCATGATTAAAACAGTATGTGTATTGCACACTTCAGGTATCTGTGTGGCAAATAAATATGTGTACATGTGACCTCAATCAGTACATAGGTCTGAAGCCTGCATACTACATGAATACATTTGTTACCTTTGACAGATTGTGCCGCTGCTTCTCAGATCGTAGGTCACATATGTATGTATGTGACAAGGCCGGCCACTGTAGTGATCTGTGGCCAAGGTCATCTGTGCCACACACACCCATGACAGTTACTATGGAGTAGTGTGAGTGAGGGTATATGCCTGGGGTATATGCCAGACATGTTCATACACAACAATGACTGGCAATAAGGGACAGTCATTATAGGTGTACAACAGCCTTGTGGATATGCATTCAAGCCCCTAATGTCTGATGTGATACACCGAGGGACTCCACAATACCTATGGATATGTGGATACCAAGGGACAGATGACATAACACGTGGCTGTATGTACACATTGATATCCAACATAGATGTTGAGGGCTACAACCTATGTGGTACTGTCAGGATAGTATGTATAGTAAATGTGGATGACTATGTCATAGTCGGCTTACTGCTACACAGCATGTATCGGACAACAGGTATCTGTCTGTATGATACCCTTGTGTAGAATATGCGTCCCATCCAGGGAATGCATTGTAGGCCAATGCATGCATTTCCAGATGTGGATGGACATATCCCTAGTGTGTTTGCATGTACCTTAGAGGGCTATATGTCAAACAGGTGTGGTCCCAGGAATGGGTGGCGGTCAATACCACTGGTTATTGTTATAGTATAGTACCGGAAGGATTCAACTGTTACTGAGTTCCCTACAACTGTGTGCCATTTGTCAGGACATCATTTAATGATTGGTTATAGTCAAGCTGTTGAGGTTGTGTATACTACCAGACTGCAAATCATTGACAGATATTAACAGTATCACCCACAGCATAGTGTCAACCCATGTCATACACACATGTGTACCCATGTAAGTACATATCTGTAGTAGAATGCATACTGGGCATCGAAAGATACTATGAGATGCTAACAATGTGTGCAACAGGGTATGTCACACATCCCATATGTCCACTATGCATGTACATGCAGACAGTGTGCACCCACCATGTTCACAGATGTACACCTGCTAATCTGTACTGCACACATCACACACATACTGTCCACTCACTAACACATGCTGGCAACACTTTACACTTCAGCCAAGTGGCACATGGGTGGACAATACATACTCAGACCTAACTCTGGTGTAAACAATGCTACATTGACAGAGCTTTGATGCATAATGCCTGCTCTGATATACCTACAAGGATATCATTACACTTTCCTGTTGACAACTTGCTAATATTGCTACACTGCTATAATGTCACCCTGTGCATCAGCACCATGTTCGCTTGTTCCTGCATCAATGTTACAGATGACAGGAGGTGGCACAGATGACAGGAGGTGGCACAGGTGTCATCATATGCACAGGGTGTGTTGTTGGTTTGCCAGAGCCTGACATTGACCCATCCAATCGACATGTCTGTGTGTGTGTGTGTGTGTGTGTGTGTGTGTGTGTGTGTGTGTGTGTGTGTGTGTGTGTGTGTGTGTGTGTGAGGGACAACAGTACAGCATGGGCCAATGCTGATGTAATGTGTGTGTGTATGTGTGAGCCCTAGTTGTTTGGTTAATGTGTGTGTGTCTGCATGCACACAGCTCCACCATGTGGCTGCCATATATGGGAGGTTTTGGGACAGCCACAGACTGTACATGCTAGGCTGTACAGATCACGGTCTCCGGCCACGGACACGGTACCTGTGCCTGGCAGGGGTGCTACAGACAGTATCGGATACCAACCCTGATGGGGTACTATCATCAGAGGCAGAGGTATGACGACTGGACCCATGTCCCTGCTGGGACTGGCCAGAGCCACATGCATGTGGTCTACTAGGATGGTCAATGGACAGGCCAGCCCCAGCATTGCTGGGGCTGGTACTGCCACTACCGCCACTACAGGAGCGGCTGTGATCTGTGGGCTGTCCGCGACCACTGCCAGCTGTTGCTGTTGCTGGCATGTGTCGACGTCTCAACCATCCTGCATGGTCCCTGGCTCATGGAAGACACATTGTGGAGGGCATCTATTGTATCCACCCAACATCTATCAATGACCTCGGTGAAATTCTGGATGGCACCGGCAAGGTCACGGATGCTGTCATTGACAGTGGTGTAATGGGCCCTCTGCACCCTTAGTCCCTGTCTGGTGTACTGTTCCATACGTGCCTGAGCCTGCATTACAGACCAGAACATACTGGTGGAGGTAAGGCTTGTGAGGGCATATCTGCCAGGGGCAATACGACCAGCGGTGCTCCCCCAGAACCCCTGGACATCCACCTATGTAGTACCATTCCAGGAATCTGGCTATAGCTGCTGTGAGGGGATGCAAGTGCCATGGGTACCACACTCTCTTGGTCAATGCCAACTGTATGCTGTCCCTTGGCTAAGGCCATTGGTGATGAGGGATGTATTGGCAGTATGAGTGTGCACATAGATGGGGTTGAACGCTGTGTACTGTCAATTGGCGGACCAACGACATACCCTGTCAAACCTTCCTGTGCCAGAATACATGTCTCATCATCTCCACTATTTGTAGCAGTGACTTCAAGTTCCCTGCTGCTTTCAGCCACCCCAAACTTAGCACCTGTGAGAGGAAGACAGGAAACACACTTTACAATCTGTACATGATGTTAGCACACATGCACACATGCACACATGAACACATGCACACATGCACACAAATACACTCCTCACTACAGCACATACACACACACACACACACACACACACACACACACACACACACACACACACACCAGTAATCCAACACATACTCAATAGTCGGTGAAGGTGGGTGACAGTATCACAAGGCAAACAGTCACCTCACACGTTTCTGCATGCAGAATATGTGTTGCTCAAGACCATGCAGTGCAAGTGTAGGTGGCCCTATTTAATGACAGTATACATGGCTTTGATGCATGTGTGTAGTTGTTCAGTGATTGGCTACACCCTGGAACACAATGTGTACATGGACACAACATTGCTATGCAAGTATTATCAGCTATGCAATATCCTGTGCACCATCACTCACAGGTATACATACCACAGCTGCATGTGTTATCTGTGTGACACATAGATTTCCATGTCTGATTACAGTGTCTGTGTCTATAGCAGATAATAGTGGGCACAGGTGTAGCACATGCATTGCTATGTACACACACGGGATGAGTGGTGCATGTAGATGTGAAGGAATCCCAATGCTCGACATGGTCATTGTACAGTGGTTATGGTGAGTGCGGGACATATTGCAGATATGTCAGTGCCAGCCATGACATGGCATGCTACACAACTGCAACATTAAACACCACACGGTATACAATGTGTGTCATGTGGCCTATACACCCAATAGCATTCCAGAACATATATGTGACACTTTGTACAGATGGCGACTGCTAAGCATGTTGTGTATACTGGCATATGTAAGCACACACACAACATGCTATGCATATTGTGTATAGGTGCATATGTTTGCACACACACACAACATTGAGGTGCAAAGCAATGGCTGCTATGTGTAGTACTGTGGTCACTGTAACTGGATGGGGTGTAGTACCATGTGCCATCATCATCATGCATCTTGTGGTCACTCACGGCTACTAATGTGTGACGGACCACCGCCTAACATGCTGTACCTGAACTGCAGTGGCTACGTTCACAATTACACAGCCACTTTGTACATGAGTGTGTGAGGTGTCCAATAGGGAGCATTGCCTAACATGACTGTGTTATGTGTTGAAGAGTGTTGCACAGCCCCATAATAGGCCTCTACCCCTGAGGTACATCATGTGTGTGTGGATGACATGTGGGATACTGAAGTGTGACCTTACAGCGGGTGTGTGGTAATGCCATATGTAGCATGTTTCTGTGTACTGCATATGATAAACGTGTTATGTTGTGTACATCTGTAGCAACTATGCCTATCCAATGTGCAGTACGGTGTTGCCACAACTGTGTCTGATGCTCTGTGTATTGCATGTCATTGACGCAGCTGCTGACACTACTGAGCTGTGCAACGTCTTACAGCAAACATGCACGGCATGCATTATGCATAGGTGTGTTACGTGTACATGGCCAACACCTCACCTATGACATGCACATTTCATTACCAACATTGCAGTTATACCACACTCACCAGCATGGATCGTCTACCCTGCTTCACACCAGAGGGACTTACGAGAATATGAGAGAGTTCGTCAGTGGCCACAGCTGTGTCATTGCTACTGTTGGTATGCTAGACTACAGTAGAACAACAGTCAACAGTCACAGGTGTACAGATAATATTCCACATATCAGTATTGCACAACACTGGCAGCACAACTGCTAAACACACAGTACACATCTCACATAGACATAATCTAACTATACAGTTAACTGTAGTCTACAGATAGGGCATGTTACCTGCTCGCTCCATGTGAACATGCTGGGTGGCTCCGGCCTCCATGACAACACATGCCAGTGGGAGTTGCTGCTGTTGTCCAGGAGCCACCATGCTTAGGAGCAGCTCCTCCACTCTGGTGAGGGGGGATGGATGGCCATACCACCACCTGTGGCAAGCTGTTGTCTTTGGATATCAGACACACGCCGCCGGACATGTCTAATTAAATCACTGCAGTGATGGCGTACCTGCTCATATGTCCGGTTATGCATGCCTATGTCATTTACCCAATGAACAAGATCCTGCCACAGTGCAGTCCGCTCCTGCTGGTGCTGGCTGCTTCTGGAAAACAGCATTGTGTAGTGCTGTACCAGGCTTTGCTGTATCTCCTCTTCCTCCACTGCTGTGTATGATGGGTTACGTTGCTGGGCCATCTGGCTGAAAGAGATATGAACACTATGTGTGAGCGAGTCCTGTGGCACACTTTACACCTTTAACCACAGATATCATGTTTCTAACATATATACCATCCATTTGTCTGTCAGAGGATACACACGTTCAATACCACTTATTGGTTCTCAGGCCACAACTGACTAACAGTGCCTGGCACACTCTATATATCAAACCACTATACAACAGTACCCAGAACACTGTTTGTGACACAATGCACAACCTCGCCACAGGAGTATATATCACGCCAATGCACGAACAGAGATGTCATCCATTGCAATGAATGTAAAGTACAGTTACAGTTACAGTAGTACCATTCAACCACCTTAGTCGTTGATGCCATAGCCCTGCCTAACATATCTGCGCAGTTGTTACTATAGGTGGCATACTGCTGTAACAGAGTATATATGTTGCTAGATACACACGTATACCCTGTAACACACATATGATTGCAGCTATGGTACATGCATAATTACACACACATCAGACAAACATACAACACACCACTGTATGCCAACACAGATGAGCTTTACCTGTGTACCATACAGTACTGTGCGCCACTACTTACAAACCCTTATGCCTGAGTTATGTCCTCTGTGCAGACTACGGGAAACACACATGACAGTGTTTCCAAGCAATGTGAACACACACCAAACTGTGCTGTTTAGGCCTACAGCTTCAGGTAGTACTACAGTTCATATGGGAGTTGGATTCACCAGCAGTACCACTCAGTAAGCATACATGTATTGCTTTAGCCTACAATGAGACACCACGGTCATCAACAAGGAACTACGTCACATTGTGTGCCATACTCCTATGTCTGCCTAACAGTACAATACATATCTTTTGCTGGCCTCACAACCAGGATAGACACTACCATGTCAGATACAACTTTACACTAACCTATCACACCTTTACAGACCTTGCACACATTCAGCATTACACTTATTCAACCTGACATAGCAGGTATTGCATTGAGTACATGTGTGAGTGCATAGTGTCATAGGTAGGTAATATGATATTGGCCCTAAGGCCTACAGCAGCATAGCCATATGCTACCCTGGTCTTTGACACACATGTACTTTGATTTCACTTGCCCCTGTCAACCAGAACCACAGAGGGGATTCCTGGAGTGTATTACCAATCTCCCAAACAATCATCAGGGGTATTTATAACAACTGCTAATGAGGAGCCTTGTTTGCTATTGCTAGGTGGTCTATTCCAGTGTATGGCATATCTCTGAGATAGGAACCTATCCCTCCAGCATGTGCTGTTTAGTGAGCTGACGAGGTTTAGGGCCCTAGAGCATGTATCCCGGAGGGATTGTGATATGTTGCCATTTTGGTTGTCACCCAGCTATGGGTCTGACATACCTCTGTATGTCCAGCAGAGGTCACCTCTGTGTGGCCGGTATGCAATACACTCTAGATGTGGTTTTGTGAGTCAGTCTGCATAGGGCATCTGTTTGCGGCCAGTATTACCCTTTGTGAGGTATGTCTGTGGCCTTTCCACCTGCTGTAGTTGTCATGTGAGGTACATAACACACAGGGCACTGTGATGAGTAGAGGGGAACACTGACCTATATTTCCCTAGCTGGCACACCTGTTGTCATGACACATACCACACAGACAGATTACAAGTCTAGTGTGGCACTGTCTTTATCAAAGTGGAGGCTGCTGTCCACCTGTGTCCCATGTTCCCTTATCACACCTTCAGTGTTAGGTAGATCTCTCCCTATTTGGTAGTTAATGGGTACAGTGTTTTGGAAAGGTGGAATGGCACTGCAGTATCGACACTTGTCTACAGTCCATGCCTTGGTCACCACACACCTGTTGCAGTACATATGACCCCATGTCTCTCTCTCTCTATATATGTATTTATATATATATAAATAATATATAGAAATAGTAGTAATAGAAATAGTAATGGCAGTCTTGTACTTGTATGTAAATAGCCTATGTTTTTGTTAAGTTCTTTCAGCTCATTTACTGTACCTAATTATCAATGTAACAATGTAACTCTGTTGGAGCTTTTCTCCCCGGGCCTCCGCTGAAAAAGGACATGTATCCAGTTGGACCATCCCGGTTAACAAATGTAAAATAAATAAAATAATAAATAAATATATATATATATATATATATATATATATATATATATATATATATACATATACATATACATATCTGTATACATATCTATACACATACATGTACACATCCATTGCTACACACATAGATGTACATATAGGCACATGTACAGTCCACCTTTCATGGTGGGGATAGCACTTATGCGACAGTTGTGGGATGTACAGTTATGTGATTAAATTGCACAGTGTTGTGCAGAATGCATTTTGGTGTCCTCAGCCCATGTAGCTTTAGCAGGCCTCACTGGCTGTAACACAGGAGATCTGGCAAATCAGTCCCACAGCGTTTAACCACCACATGACATATATCAGCACTTCATGCTGTTTTCTATGCCACACACTATGACCTACATAGATATATGCACATAACCTTCAACAACAGATATCTGTCCACCCTTCACTAACAGTTGCAGTATGTCCCTTGCCCTATGCACATGTGCAGATACAGATAGATACGTACTGCTGCCACACATGGATGATTTGCAGTGTGTAGAGTACTCTTCAGGAACATCCACTACATGCAAACACATACATATGAGTTACATACCTTACCTTTGTATTTCCCTGCTCCATCTGTTGTTATAGTTTTGTTGGTTTTTTTTTGGTTTTTTTTTTTGTTTGTTTGTTTTGGGTTTTCTCCCTCTGTCTCTGTTTCTGTCTCTCTGTCTGTGTCTCTGTCTCTCTCTCACTCTCGCTCTCTATCTCCCTGTTCCTGCAATGATATTATTACATGTGTGGACAGCAGGTACAGCCTGCTTTTCTAGGTATCAGCCTCTGCACCAATTGCTGCCTACCATTCAGTAATTGCATGCAGCCTGCTGTATGGTGATTGCAGTACTCACTGTGATAGCAGCCCACTGCTATAAAATGCTAGGTTAGGTAGGCGTAGCCCTTTCAGCTTTCCAAGGTGGGGCCCATGCTTGTTTGCTCTGGACACCGTTGTGTCAGTCAGAAGGTTGCTATATGTCTCTTATCTGAAGCTAGGGTTGTAGCCAGTGATATGCATGTTGTACTCAAACCTGAATGTTGCTGCTTCCAGTACACACTTCTCAGTGTAGAGATGTACTCACTCCTCCAAATGCTAACACAGGATACATGGGAGTATGTACTTTCTTTCTGAATTAGACAATTAACTCCCGTACAAATGTGGTTATTGCACTGTATTCCTGTGGCACATGCAGTGTTTGTGAACTGCTATACTGTAATTATTACGTTACTCACTTCTGAACAGTCTGTGGTTTGTTTGTGTTGACATTAGCACAGGCTGCTCAAGACAACTGGGCATATTTCAGTACTGAGTATGCCTACCTACACCCTTGTTTTTGCCTGAATACGCAGGTGTGTTGTACCTTTGGGTAGGGGTGCAGAACTGCAAAGAGCATTTTTTATTATCATGTGAGGTTTATCTTGCTGAACATACAGGGTTGCTGTGTACCTGTTAGTCTATCAAGGCAAGTAGTCTGTCTGCATAGCTCCCACCTGTGGACATATCCAGATGGTAGCTAGAGGTTAGCCTATTATACTTTGTCTGTGCACCACACCAGTCTTTTCAGCACTGGCACATTGGCATTGTCACAGTTGGTTGCTAGCAGTACATGGCTACATCCTGTGATATTTCTGTGTTGTACTCCAACATAAGGGCATGCTTGTGGAACTCCTTCCAAAGCTATTTGCAGAGTGTGTAACAGCAGTAATGCTGATATGCCTGTGTGTTTCTGCCTCTGCCAGGCCTCAGATACTCTCAGGTATATATTTGAACGGCCTCAATGAAAGGTACATATAAGTGAGATATACCTGCAATATATTACAGACATAATGCAGTTGAGACTTTCTTGGGAATCAGTGCATATGTATAACTACACATTTTCTGACGTGCAAGCAGTGTCTACTCTCACCTATTGACATTATTCATTACGTGTGATTCCACACTACTCTGCCTAAAGTTAGTACTTTTCAGAGTGATTCAGTGAGCACAGCTAACATTTGTTTACAAATCAGGGACATCCGTGTAAAGCAGTCATGGTTGGGGAGTCTGGCCTCTGCCCTATTCAACTTTGCCAGTGTTTAGCCTGGTCTGATACTGTGTGGTGTTTGTAAGGTGCTACTGTAACATTATTCCCTGCTAGGATGGCAGGTTCTCTTTTCACAGTCATGTCATGCAATTCCACAACAACTGCTGGTAAAGACCCACAGAACAGGATTTGTGTTATGCCATTCCTAGTTTCCATTTATATTCCCTCGTTGTAATGCATGATATATTTATTTCAGCACCAAGTTATTTGTATATCTGCTGTGGCTTAGTGGTAATTCATGCAGTCAATTGTGTCAATGGTCTGGGGTTCGAGACTGGCAGAGGTGTTTTGTTTTGCTGCTGAGCAGAACAAGGGCCCTGACATAGAGTGACTAAGGCACTTTTAAGCAGTTGTAAGTGGGTTTGCACGGGTTTGCGTGATGCTTAGCGATGCTTAGCTAAGCGCACACGTGCACACTCGCTTAAACCCACTTACTACCACTTAAAAGTGCTTACTCCCGCTAATCCCCGTGCTAATTTCTTTTAAAGAAAAGAAAATGGGGAGATAGGAAACTGGTGAAAAAGGGGGCATAAAGAGAGACAGACAGTAGGTAAACAAGCTCAGGATGTGCAGGACCGGTGTAGGGAAGGTCCATAGCTGCCCATTTCTTTAAAAGCAACAGTTGTGCATATACAATAAATTTGGAGTGATATTTGAAACCTTCCACCCCTGAGAGAGGGGTGAGGACAACAAAGTCTGTTGTACTGCCAATTATAATTATCAGTTTACATGTCCAGTGGACATGTGTGCGAAATGGGCAGCTATATATGGTGCGTAATTTTTTTGTGGGTACAGATTGCCCATTTTTTTCTTTTTTTTTTTCAGGTGAGAGCAAAGTGAGGTAGAGGAAGTAGGTATGTTTGGGGAGGTAGGTTGGGGAGGTAAACAGACAAGACGCATACAGGGGCGGTTTATGACACATGGGGTGGGTGAACACAATTGACGGGGATGGATGTTTGGAAATCGCAAGCCCGTGAGCCCACAGGTGGTAACAGTGGAACTGAGATCCCCACCCATGGGCAGTCACCACTGCACCTTCACAGCCCCGAGGGTGGCTGTGCTGGGGGCTGCGTAGGACGGGCAGGCTCACCCATGAGATGCGCCACTCTCGCCTCGAGCTGGTGTAGGGGATCAGCGACTGAACGCTGGATCTCCCTACGCACCACAGCCCGGACCCTTCAAAGGGTGACAGGTGGCCCTTCTCCGCCCACGCTTGCATGGGGTGGACGAGCCCCATCCCCTGCAGCACTTCCATCCGAAGGTGGCTCAGGACCAATAGAGGAGGGGAGCCTGATCTGGGCACCGGACCTGCTGGTGCCAGGTGCACTCGCCAGCTGAGGAGGGATAGGTGGGTCCGCTGGGACCGGCCTTCCCATACGTTCTGTGATTAGGTGTGTTTAATTACAACATAAACAACAGCATTCCAGATTAGTTGTAACAGCATGCAGTAATATTCCCATTAACCAAACACACCAAGGTTCCAACAGTTGAACAGCAAGCATAACACATGCATATATTGAACAACAGTGGATATTCCAACAGCATGCAGGGATGTTTGGTAGCAACAGGCCACCATGATTGTGGTGTTTGAACAGGGCACATGCATCAACATGAATGCAAATATTTATAGAACAATAGGACATATATCCCAACAAATATTTAAGATTACACATACCCATTGAGGTGTTGAATTGCATCGTTTATGCACATACAGTAGGGTGTAGAAAAAACCTCAATTAACATCTTATAATTACTTTTAGTCTACACTACATTCCTAGTGACTGCAAGTGTATATCCCCTACATGTATTATTACACTTGCCACCATGCATTAGGTTGTGTAATGGGTTTGGCTAGCTCAAAATATACCTGACCTATATCTGACATACTAACTGTCCAAGATGCAGATGTTACTGCTACATATTTCTTGTTTGCATTTATATTTCTTTATCTACATATCTGGATGTTTTCACATGGCATTTTCACTTTAATTTGTGCAGAACCCTGCATTTCTTGAAGCACACTCACATTTCTGGGGAACAAATTAACATGCTACTCGTTTGCCAGATTTACTTATGCATGCCAGCCAGTAACTGACTGTTGAGGACTGTATATATGCTTCACAGCTACTAGCACTTCCATCACCCACTTTAGACGGGACTGCACAACTCTGGGTTGACAGCACTTTTCAAAACAGTACTATTTGTATAATGCAAGGGTACAACAACATTTCAAACTAAGTGACATAGACACACTCCAGGTTTTAGACCTTTATTACTGACATTGCACAATTTTCCACAGGCTCACTCCTTTATTTGTTATAACAGTACATATGGAAGACATATTCAAGACATATTATACCTTTATTAATAGGTTAGAACACTCTCTTTTTCAGGCTCACTCACTTATTTTATATGACAGTACCTGCAGAGATATTATTCCGGACATATTTTACCTTTCCTAATGGGTTACTACACTCTTTTTCTGGCTCTCTGACTTTTTTATCTGACAGTACATGCAGTGGACTTATTCAGGCCATTTTATGCCTGTATTATTGGACTACAACACTTTATTTCATGCTCTTTCCCCTATTTTATATAACAGTACATGCAGAATAATCACTAACCTGCCTGGTGGCGCAGCCTTAGCAGCCTATCTGCATAGGCTTGCTGATTCGCAGCACGGTCTCCTGCAGCTGTAAAGCAAATGAAGGGATATTGAGACATACCTATCCGTTATACAGAATCAATTATCAATTCTTGCATACTGCATTCCATGGCTACCTACTCAGTTGTGGGGCATCTTGCATCCCACGGGCCTCCTGTATCCATTGGTTCAGGCTGTCCTGCTTCTATCTCTTCAGGTCTGCAAGGTGGTGACGGACCTGCTCACCAGTCCGAGGAATGCCTGTGACACTGGTGAGATCATGAACTATCCGGTTCCAAGCCTCTGCCTTGTACTCCGTCCCTTGGAATTGGCCCTGCAGGAGTCTTGACTCATGACATGAACAAGGAGCCAAACCATGTATTTTGACTCCTCGATGCCCCAACGTTGCACTCGGAAACAATGCACCCTCTCCAGCACCAGCCATTCTAACTGCAGATGTGAGCTACAATCAGTTATGGCAAGTATTCCTGCCTATGAGGCTTAAATATGCCGCATTTCCCGCACTTTTTTGTGATTGGCCATTTTTGAACATTCTCGGCTGACTGCAGACCTGCTTAGTAATGGTTAATCTACCATTTCTAGGTATATGTATGTTAACAGTGGCTGTTTTTCCTAAGCTGTCATGGCTTAGTGGTTCTGTACTTTGATTATGATGCACAGAGTCCTGGGTTCGAACCTTGTCATTCATTTTATTTTAATACTGTCCAGACAGGCTAGAGGGTGTGGCTGTTTTTAAGCAACTTTGCTCTACGTTGCTCTATGGTGCCCTACGGTGCACTGGTTGGCACGGCGCGCATGTCCGCGCAAACACATTGCGCTAGTTAAGGCACTATTAAAGTATGGGCAACTCTATTGCGCTGGGTAAAGCACTCTTAAACTTTGGGCAACTCTATTGCGATGGGTAAAGTCCTCTTAAACTTTGGGCAACTCTACTGCGCTGGGTAAAGCACTCTTAAACTTTGGGCAACTCTATTGCGCTGGTTAAAGTGCTATTAAACTATGGGCAACTCTATTGTGCTGGATAAAGCGCTGCTTAACTGCAGGCAATTATATATCAGGATCCTTTAAAAATATATATTTTGTTCACTGATACATTGGCCATTTCACTGCTTTTTACTAATATTTTAATCATATATATCAGGTATTATTTCATATACTGATTTAAAACATAAATAAGAAGGGGACTGGTGGGACTCGAACCGTGAATGCTTCCTCTTTGTGCAAACACTCTACCATTATGCTATTGCTATTTGGTGTGATTTGCATAAACATTCTTTCTTATGCTCTTCAATGTCGGAATTGCTAACTGCAGCTAAGCAATGGGCACACCCGCACACACACGCGCAAATACGGGCAGCTATTTCGTGAATTAAAAAAAATAAAATTAATGCTTTACTTTTTATAACTGTGATGGGGGTTTACAATGTCAGGGAGTGTGGTGTTGGGTGCAAGGACATTTGAGCGGACTCGCTCTTGAATGTTTTCATTTTACTTTTCCAACCCTTGCAGTGGCATGGACATTTAGACTGCTTGGCAGTCGGACACGCCCCCTGCTTTCCTACACGGTCCGTGTAAGACTTATGGTCGAGTCAGCATGCCCTTATGAATATTCATGGCATGCTGACGTCATACTGTTCAACTGCAGCCTCCGAGTAAGACTTATTAAGTCTTACACGGAGGATTTGTGAATCCGAGGGGAGATCTGTTCAAGAAAAATGGTGATCTGAACTGAAACTTCCAAGAAGAATGACCATGATGACAGATAATGATGGGGGGGGGCACCAAAATAAGTAGAAGATAATATGAGGCTTCTGAAATATACAGAAGAACTACAGAATAAGGATTGTGTATTCCTCGATGTAGAGACAAACGTCCTGGAGAATGAAGTCACATATGCCTTCCAAAGCCTTGTTAATAGCTAGGCCTTAGAAAGTGATGGAAATCCAGCTGCATTGCTTAAAATCCTGCAAAATGATGTTGCTACAGTCTGTCCTGGAATCTACCAGCAAGTTTGGAAAACTTGACAGTGTCCATCAGAAAAGGTCCATTTATATTCCAATCTCAAAAAGGATAAAATTAGTTCTCTAACTGCACTTTGTACAATGTTCAAATTATTGAACAGTTGCACTTGCTTCACATGCTAGCAAGTTAATACTCAAGATCCTGTAGGCTAGCCTTTAACAGTGCATGGAACGAGAACTGCCAGATGCATAAAATTACTTTAGAAGGGGCAGGACTTTAGAGATCAAGTTGTCAACATTTATTTATTTATTTGTTTGTTTGTTTGTTTATTTATTTATTTATTTATTTACATTTGTTGACTAGGAGTGTCCGACTGGACATAGGTCCATTTTCAGCAGAGGCCAGGGGAGAAAAGCTCCACAGTTAAAATAAACAGACAGTAGTTACATTGGATTACATAGTGATTAACGATTTAACATAGCAGTTACTTACAACATATTTACAGATGAAGAACATAGTACATCAGTAGACAACTAAAGTCTTTATCTGTGAAGTACATAACAGACATTAACAAATGTTACAATAAGAAGTTCCTGCTGTATAATAAGTACTAGGCATATGAGCATCCGAGCTTGCTATAATCAAGGTAGTTAGTGAAGTGGAAAGAAAGGTAGTGGTTGGATATCTGCATGATAATGAAGAAAAGAAGGAAGTTCCAGAAAAATATCTACTTCTGCTTTATTGAGTGTTCCAAAGCCTTTGACTGTATGCATAATAAACTGTGTAATGCTGATACCAGATCATTTTATTTGCCTCTTGAGGAATCTGTATGCAGAACAAGAAGTAAGCATGGAACAACTTATTGATTCAAAAATGGGGAAAGAGTGTGAATATATTGTCACCCTTCTTATTCAATTTATATACTAAATGTATTGTGAAAAATGCTGGGTAGGATGAATAAGATGTTGGAATCAAAACTCCCAGGAGAAATAGTAACAACTTTAGATATGCATATGATGCCACTCTGGTGGATGAAATTGAGGAGGAGGAGTCAAAGATCTTTGTTGCTTAACATAAAAAATAAAATGCTGTCATTTCACCTTATCAGTTCTTTGCAAATAGATGGGGAAGAGGTGGACACAGTGACAAATGTTATTTTTCTGGGCTGAAGGATTTTCAGAGATGGAGAATGTAACCATGAAATTAAAAAAAGCTTGTTTTTGTAGAAGAAAAGGTACGTCCAATCTGGATAACAATCAAAAGAACAAAGATATCACATTGTGAACAAGGGGCTGTATAGGCAAAGATTTGGTTTTCCCAATAATACCATACATCTCTTAAAGATGGCCTATAAATAAGGCTGTACACTGGAAAACTGATGCTTTTAAATGGGAGTGTTGGAGAAAACTTTGAGAATTGTTAACATTCACTGCTCTGTAGTTTCACTGTTTTATTTCTATAATTTATGGACTCACAATTACAAGTACTGGAATTACAATATGGAGCCCCCTCATATCTTACCCAGTGTATCTAGATTACAATATAGAGCCCCTTCATATCTTACTCAGTTGATCTAGATTACAATATGGAGACCCTCCTATCTCACCCAATTTATCTAGGTAATACAACTTAGAAAGCCCCTCCAAGCTAAGTATAACATTTAGAAAAACTGTCAAATAGGAGTGGTACACAAAAAGAGATAAACCCTCTGAGTCAACCCCCCCAAATTATCTTCTTATATCTGCCCCATTAACCATCACCCCCCCTCAGCCAGTCATTAGCAGCTGTAGCATACCAATTTAATCTGCTGCCTTGCTCTTGTCAGCTATCCTACATCAGGAACCTATCTTTTCCCTTCACTTTCACAATGGTATGACTGTTCCATTTTCAAGCAATACCGCAAAACATTAATATTTCCTTAGATTTATCCCCATTTGCCATTTTTAACAACAAGTATACACCCTGATAAAAATGAAAACTTACAAGCACTACAATAAGGATCTCTTCTACCTTCATATTTAATTTACATTATCAGTGTTATACCACAGATCACACAATGTCAGTATCACATCACTGGATATACAGTATTGGTATTATACTATAGGTCATCCAACTTCAGTACCACATCAATAGATATACAGTATCGGTATTATACTACAGGTCACACATTGTCAGTACCACATCAATAGCTATACATTATCGGCATTATACCACAAGTCATGTGATGTCAATATCATAGATATACATTATCAGTATTATACCACAGGTCAGGCATTGTCAGTATCAAATCACTGGATATATATTAGCAGTGTTATACCACAGGTCACGCATTGTCAGTATCACATTACTGGATATACATTAGCAGTGATATACCACAGGTCAGGCATTGTCAGTATCACATCACTGGATATACATTATCGGTGATATACCACAGGTCATGCATTTTCAGTATCACATCACTGGATATACAGTATCACTATTATACTACAAGTCACACAATGTGTCAGTATCACATCACTGGATACACATTATCAGCATTAGGTCACACATTGTCAATATCACATCAATAGCTATAAATTATCGGCATTATACTACAGGTCACAGGATGTCAATATCACAGATATACATTAGCAGTGTTATACCACAGGTCATGTGATGCCAGTATCACATCACTGGATACACATTAGCAGTGTTGTACCACAGGTCATGCATTGTCAGTATCACAATAATGGCTATACATTATCAGTGTTATACCACAGGTCATGCATTGTCAGTATCACAAAAATGGCTATACATTATCAGCATTATACCACAGGTCATGCATTGTCAGTATCACAACTATGGCTATACATTATCAGTGTTATACCACTGGATGCACAGTACCACTATCATCACAGCATCAGTATTACATTGCTGATGTAATCTTCTACCAGGTCTAAGACACATTTCATAGGTTCATAGGTTGGTACTAGGCTATCAGCCCTAGGGCCTATACAAGCCTAGCCATAACAATTCCCTGGCTATTTCTTCCCACATTATTTACTTTCCTGGACCCCTGTCTAGCAGGGCGACTGACGTGATCCCTGGGGTGAATTTCCTTTCTCCCATCCAATTGTCAAGGTTCCTCTTGAAGAGGTCCAAAGAGGCACTCTGCTTGACATGTATGGGCAATCTATTCCAGAGTCTGGGGAGTCTCTGGGTCAGGAACCTATCCCTCCAGCATGTTTTGTTTATTGTGATGACAAGGTTTAGATCCCTGGAGCATGTAGCTCTGAGGGATTGGGATTTCTTTAAGTGTAGCATGTCCAACAGCTCTGGGTTTGACATGGCCTTGTATGTTGAGCAGAGATCGCCTCTGAGTAGACGATATGTGACAGAGTATAGCTGGAGTTTTTTAAGGCGGTCAGCGTAGGGCATCTGCTTTAGGCCTTTCCAAACACAGATTTTTTAAATGGGTCTATATTAGATACTCAAAGTTACTGAACCTCGAATACGATATGGTCAACACCATATCATTGAAGTTCAGTAACTTCGAAATTAAAAATAAAGCAAAGGAAATGTACTGTGATGGGTTAAAGCAGGGGGGGGAAGCCCCCCTGCATGCTACTTAAATATACCTACTACAAGATCGCACTTTAATGCACTACAGTGCGGAAAGGGAAGATTTCCCTTTCCTACACTGTAGCTTGATCTTGGAGTTGGTATATTTAAGTAGCGGGTGGGTAGGGGGCACAGTCCCTCACGTGGGGGGTACAGGGGGGGCTTGCCCCCTACTTACAGCAAGTAGTTTTGTTTCCTGACTTTTTTTACTTTTTTTACTTTTTTTATTAGGTATTCGATATTACTGAACTTCGATGATATGGTGTCAACCATATTGTATTCGAAGTTCAGTAACTTCGAGTATCTGATATAGACCCTTTTAATCATGTGGTTAAACAATATCAAGCATGCAACTAAAACTCCCACTGCAGTAAGATAACTCTTTTAACATTTTAGTTGACCCTCTTTCCATTACATGCCACTACCTTATTCTCCCCTGCATATGATGTCGACACTATATTCCTTATATAAAATAATGTACTCTATTATTGTCATTATCACAGCCTAGCTGTATTAAAATCTGTAAAATCTTGATATACACAAGTCTGCAACTAATTTGCATTTAAAGTTTCTAATTACAGTTTATACTTGTATATGTTATTAATGGCTACAGTTAAGACTCACACTATAAACTGTGATGTCTTCTTTGTTTTATACACTCTCTTGGAACTTTTCTAATCTGCTGAAAGTCAACTATGTACAATCAGACTTGCCTGGTTATCATACTTAACTATGTACAATCAGACTTGCCTGGTTATCATACTTAAATATGTATTTATTTATTTATTGACATTTGATTACTGGTGCCCATTTTCAGCAGGCGTCCAGTGAGAAAAGCTCCAATGTATTACAAAATCCTTTTAAGAACAGTAATTTTGCAATCTTCAAAAATAATAACGTAAAAACATCTACAGTTTAAATAAGTGTAACAAATTCATCATATTGTGACAACATTGATTAAAAATAGAATCAACTTGATTAAAAAATAGAAGCAACTTAAATGATATTTTTTAATATTAATATAAATTTTAGCCAGTTTAGATAAATTAAAGCTAAATTAGTATACTACAAACCAGACGTGCCATATGAAGTAAGTGAAAAAATTAGAGCCATGGTTTATTTAGATAGGAAGTTGGGGAAAAAAATTAATTGAATTTAGGAAGTGAGTAAAGAAGGGAGAGTAAGGAGGTATAACATATGAATACATGCTTTTTCATACAGGGATATAAATAAATAAATACATGCAAACTATCTTGCTATTCCCAGCTCTTCACAATGCAGATGCAAACAGGATGTAGTACTATGCAGTGTGGAAGGATATGACTGTTCTTTAGCACTGCGCACCCACATATGCTTACAGCACAAAAAGCACTGTCCAGGAGGTAGATGAACAATGCTTTTCTCTGCTTCTTTACTAATGTAGAGAATGCAATGTACCACTCTTCTATTCAAAATGCACAGATAGCCACTAATTCTAGCTACAGAATCTTACTGTATTAGAAATCAAACCAAGCCATGCTTAATAAAACATTTTCACACCGAAAATTAAAATAATGAACAACTTAGCAGACAGAAAGGTGGACACTTTTCCTGGATAATAGGATAAATAAATAATGCATAAAGTGTAGGATGTTCCTACTGTGAATGCTTAAAAGTGACAGAGTCCTCATTACACTCCATGTGCAGTTACCAAGAGGATTTAGAAAGACTGAATGCAAATGTAAGAGAAGAAATAAGAGCTACCACCCTAACAGAAATCCCAGTTCAGAAAAACAGTTTCACAGCACTAAAAGTAGAAGCAGAGAGCCTAAAACATTTCACAGAGGAAAGATCAAATAGAAAATGAGGATAAATATAGAAGGGAACTACAGGCAAGGCAAGTCATGTGCAATCAGGGTTTCACAATGGGATAAATTACCTACAAAGAGGCAAAGGGATTCAAATAAAAGATATATAACACAGCAGGTACAAGCAAGCAAAATCTGAGGATAATGCTACTCAATGCTAGAAGTCTAAACCTTAAAATGCACTCACTCGAGGCAGTCCTTAAAATGGAGATCATTGACATCTGTGCAGTGACAGACACCTGGTTCAAAGCTCCAGAGAGCACCCCTGCATTACCAGGCTATAATTCATACCACACATTTCGGCCACCAAACCCGGACCAAAACACTAAGGGTGGAGGCATGTCCATATTCATTAAGGATATCCACACCTCCAAGCTAGCTGCTCAGCATAATGCATCCGAGATTATCCAAGTTCAACTAACTCTGGGCAAAACCGCAATCCAGATTGTAGCTTGCTACAGACCCCCCACCATGACTCAGGATTCCCACTCCTCTTTTCTTGATACACTGGAAAATATTAAGGTACAACCCAACACTCTAATAATGGGTGATTTCAACTACCCTATCATTAACTGGGAAAACTACTCATGTACCAACTGTTTTGCTCAATGCTTTCTGGAAATCATCAATTCCAATGCCTTGGATCAACTTATCCACACCCCCACCAGGGGCAGCAATATCCTAGACCTGGTCATCACCAACATGGGTGACCGGTGTTCCACACCAGAGGTCAGCTCCTTATTGGTCAGATCCAATCACAAGCTAATCACCCTAGACATCCACATCCTGCTCCCACCCCCCATTAGGAAAACAACTGTAAAAAATTTCTCCAAAGCCAACTTCACACTTCTTAAGACAGAAGTGGCAAACGTCACGACACCCATGCAGATGGACATTAGCGGTACGACTGCTGAATCCTACACAAATGCACTTTATAAGCACTTACACAAGTGCATGGATCATGCTATCCCTAACAGAACCAAGATGCTATCCTCCAAAAAAGGAAGCCAATCTGGTGGTCTTCTGTCATAAACAAACTCTACAACAGAAGAAAGAAACTGTTGCAAAAAAGAGTAAAATCCCACGATTGGAGGAACTCCCAGGTCAGCCTCAGTAAGAAGCTGAGATCCCTCATAAAGTCCTCCAAAGCTAGTTATGAAAACAAAATTGCCACTGATTCTAAAGACAACCACAAAGCATTCTATAGCTATGTCAAGAATTGCAATGGCAACACTCAGATCTGCTCTGAGTTACAGCACAACACTAAATATACAGAACCAACTGATATTGCCAACATCCTGGCAGATAGGTTCAGTGCTAACTTTACCCCCCCCCTCACCCCCTAAAGTGCCCATCTTTATACCGGAAGAATGCAAAGTTCCTGTAATCACGACTGCACAGGTAAAAACCTCACTCTCCAAAGCCACGAACACAGCATCCATGGGACCTGACAACATCCCAGGCTACCTGCTACATGGACTACAGAATGAACTGGCACCCCACCTAAGTA
>NC_056738.1:530446375-530488875 GCF_019279795.1 Protopterus annectens | reverse complement strand
GCAGAAGTTACATGTAAAACTTAGGTTATATGGAATCTGGCACATTCTGAAAGAATTTCATTGAGATAATACATTTTGCAAACACTCCACATAACAAATCAAATGAAAGAATGGCAACTTGTTCAAAAAAATATGAATAGCAAGACCAATAGGTGCAAACTCTAGACAAGCTGGTACTGATGGGTCGAACAAACTTTTAAATACTCATGCACAGTTCGGTCCTTACCTTTTGAACACAATATGTGATGCCTACACCACCATGAGGTTATTTCCAGCCCTTATCCCTGAATCATCTTGCCCATTTTTAAATAAGCCAGTCATGAACTATTGTTTGTGCCTCTGCCAACAATAGTCTAACTCATTGTCTGGTGGTGTCAGCATAGAATTAGTGTGGGGATATGTCCACAGATGTTAATGGATGTGCCAGCCTCCTGCTCAGTTTGTAGATGTTGTACTGGTAGGGATTTTGGAATATCTAGCCAAAATAAATGAGAGGAAAAGGAGCCTCAATTGTAACCTACACAAATATTAAAAATGAAGCACCTGGAGCCGCCAAACCACGAACTTCGACTTTATTAAACAAAATCACATACAAAAAAAAGCTTAACTTGTTCACCATGTTTTTCATCAACCATGTAACTTCTTCAGCAAAACAAACATCATTGAATACACACCCTTTATATAAATATTAATCCCATATTATTATCCAATCACATTAAACCTCACAATGACTTATTCATTCATAAAACAATCATAAAGGAAGCATTACAAAACATATAAAAAACTTTCTTTTTTATAAATAAAAGAATAATTTACATCAAACCTGCATACTAGTGCAGTGTAGTAATACCTAATGTATAATGTATAAACCCCTAATACACACTATCCTGCCATAAAATATAAAAAAGATAAAAGATAAAAATGTTCTACATATTTATATAAATTTTATTTATAAATATTTATAAATTTATGCATTATGTCTTTTCATCTGTCCTTGATTTTGCAAAATGTTCTGGTTTTGTCATATTTTTATACTGTTGATTTATGCTTATTATTCAGAAAATGCATGCTGTAGCAGTGCCCTGTTGCTCTGTGTTTAAGTAGCAATCCTATAATGACCATCAGGTAAGCTTGTCTGAGTTTGTAAGACACAAATAAGCTTTAATAGGCATACTGAAAAAGAATTGCCAACACTGAAAAAGCCTTTTTGTTGTTGTCATGCAGAGAATATTTAATAACTAGATAAGTATAAGCCTTAGGTATTGAAATGTATATGACAGTATTTGTAATAAAGGACAAAATTACAATATTTTCAGAAGCTCATTACATTCCTGGAGACTTTAAGTCATCATTGCAGGCTTTACCTGTAAACTAAACAGAATGCCAATCTATCACATGTGGTTCATACCCTGTGCAGTAATCCTTTAAGCAATTTATCTTGAGCTTGTTTCTTGTTTGCTGTTTATTTTTTTACTTTGATCATGTTTTCCCCATGAAACAAGTAGATAGTTGTCAGGCAGCAGGTCTTTTTTTGGATAAGAAACATTTTTACAAGTGGGGGTATAACAGACATTGCTACTTTTAGCATGTTACTTGGTACTTTTATAAAGTTGAATATAAATTATAATTAGAACTGCAGTGCAAGGAGAAGTGGTTTGAGTTGAGTGCTGCTTGTTTTTCTTATACTTGATTTTGACTGGCATTCCAGTAATGTATTTAAAAAGTAATTTATTTTTTCATGCCTCACAACCTTTTTGTTTCCATCTAGATATTAAGTAAGCTGTCATGTAGCCAATACACTGAAATATTTTTTTCTTCTACACTTCATTTTGTCTTGATTGGAATCTCGTAATGAAGGTTTGGCACCCAGGGCAGCATATTAATTAAAGTTCCAGTTGTTGTGGTTTTGAGCATAGCTCTGCCCCTTTCTAGTTAGCCACACCCCCTTCCCATTGGTCCCCATCCATTCATCTGTCTCCTGCAGCCCCCCACCCCCCCCCCTTGATTTGAAGTCATCAGCCACCACTGGTAATACCTACATTTTAATCAGTCACAGTTGCGCATGCAGTGTGTTATTACCTCTCTGGGCTTGTTCATTTACTTAGTTTCACAGTGTTTCTGCAGCAACAACTAAAAGTGCTGATAAAGCAGAATGTAGGAATCCTTTTCACTTATATTGAAGAAGGTTCAAGACTAGAGCTATAGGCAGATTCTATGTTGTAAAATAAATTGTGCTGTTCAACCTTTAATGATTTTAGTGTTTTATAAGCTGTGGTGGTGGTGCTGCAGTAGCGTTGTCACCTCACAGTTAGACGTTGCCCATTTGATTCTCAGTTAGAGCATCTTCTGTGTAGCGACATGCGTTAATGGGCGTTCCTTCATTGAAGGTTGTGCATTAGGCCCGGCAAGCCAGTACATAAAAATCTACTGCCAATCATTAGCGGACCGGAGTTCTGCTGTGGCGACCCCTAACCAGGAAAAGCCGAAAGACACATACATAGATAAGCTGCATCAAGACTTGTTCACTGTTGTTTTCTCTGGCCTGAGCTAAACTTGTTATTTTCACGAGTTGAGGATTTAGAAGTTATTATGCAGTGATAACATTTTCATACCTAGGTCCCATCGTTTTTAGTTTTCCATTTCAAACTCAAATGCACTTGAATCTAACTAGATTTACATTGCATATTTTTTAAATACTCAGCACTGTCAAATGCTGGTACATCACCCTTTAGTTTCTATGTTCCTGCTGATGGGAACTTTGTTCCCATCTCTTTTAGCAGCCTTCCTCTCTTCCCGTCTGTCCTTCTACTTTCTGTTGCTCTACAAACGCTCAGCCTTTCACTGTTGTAACTACCCAGTTATTTCAACTCACTTAAATTAAAAATTTCCCTTCTGTTTTGCTTTGCTTGTCTTACCTTTACTTTCTGTTCTTTCTTTCAGCCCTCCATCTCTATCTCACATTGCTTCTCTAATACCCACTCCCTAACTTACATTTAAATTCCCCCTTACTCTAACATATTTCCTTTGGCTTTGCCCTAATTGATTGCCTGCCCCACACCTTTCAATTAGCAATCATATTTCAAAGCTTTGATTTTAACTGTCTACATGAGATTTATATCCCATATACTCGCTCATGAGTGCTTTTCCATTATCTGTCACCCTTACATGCCTAAGGTCTTTCACTGCTTGTATACATATTTTTACCTAAATATGAATTCACTGGCTTTCTTTTAGCCATCTCAATAACCACTCAGCAACACAACTTTCCATTCTAAATATCTATTTCACCTTTATCTAAACATTAACCTGTGTACTACTTACATGCTTGAATAAAAAATATTAATTACGTATGAGTGTTGCTACAGAGATTCACGTTCTAGGTACATGGAAGAAATCACACCTCCTGAGTTGCCAATGCAGCTAAAAATTCAGCTACATTTTGATAAAAGAACTTTTTTTAAAATAGTTTCTGTGTGGAAGCAAAGCCACCAATAAGTCCCAAATGGGGGGATGTGCCACATAAATTCCTATTATTGCTTATAACTACAGGGGTTGCTGCACCTTGAAGGAAGAACAAACAAGTTCTTCAGAGTTACTTGCCCACATTTTTGGCTTCCAATCCATTTACTAACTCACTTCAATTGATTGTGACTAGGCATACTACTCGAACAGTTTTTTCTATTCCATCTGGTTCTTGAACTTTGAGCCACATATTATTTTATTTGTCTGCTTGCTAATCTACATAATGTCATTTTTCATAGGTTCATAGGTTTATACCAGGTTATCAGACACCAGGGTCTTTATAAGCTTGGCTGTACAACCCAATCCAGTTTTCGTCCTCATTTATATTGGATGCCAATATGGTTGGGGTGCATTAGTAAGGAGTAGCTAATGGTTATGCGGGGTGTATGTTAATTTGGGATTAGTTAACTTACTATCAACCTATCAGAGACATGGGGGTCAGACTGCAGTTAAATTTACAATTTCCCAGGCAGTGATCAAGGTTTTACTTGAAAAGGGTTAGGGATGAACTCCACTTCACATGGATATGGAGTCTGTTCCATATTGTGGGGATCCTCTGAGAGATATATTGGTCTCCCCAGCATGTTTTATTTATATCATAGGCAAAGTTTCAGGTTCGTAGATCTAGTGTTCCTGGTGCTGTTTGTTTTGCGGAATTGAAGAGGTCCATCAGAGCTGAGTTTTAGGATGCCTTATATTTCAAGAAAAGACCACCTGTCAGTAACTTGTAGGAGACTGAGTATAGAGATAGGGCCTTAAGGCAGTCTGTAGGGCAGGGTATTCATACACTGGATTCTACTGGTGAGGAACCTTTGAAGGTGCTCCAACCATTGCAAAAGCCTGGTTAGGTACATGCAAAAGGATGCATTGTATTCAACGATGAGTCTGATAAGGGCTGAGTAGAGTGGTACTGTAACTTCCTTAGACTTAGATGCTGTTCCCATGCTTATAAGTTGGGTGACATACAATGATTTTCTCACTATCTTGGCAGCATATTAGTCAAAGGCCAAACTACTATCAACAGACGTTCTCAAATCCCTAACTAGCAGGTCAACTCTTAGGCATGTTTTATCAATGGAGTAATTAGCTTGGGTGGATGAATTTCTAAAGGGCATTATAATGCATTTCTTCACAATGAGTTTTAATCCATGGCTCTGGCACTAATCATTTGTTTGTGTCAGACCCTCTTGTAGGATGTTTGTGTCATGGAGGAAAATTGTGATAGCTCCCAATTTACAGGCATCTCCAAACTTGTTGAGCCAAAGGCCTTCAACATTAGCCTTGACTTTTGAGAAGTAGATGCCAAACAAGAGTGGGCCCAACACAGAGCCCTGGTGACTGGCCTTCTAGTGAAAGTGGTCTCAACCATCCTGACTTCTTGGGTCCTGTGAGCCAGCCAGCAATCCAGTAAGTTATGTAGGGATTTATACCTAGTTCTGAGAGTTTGCCAACAATATCTGAGTCATACCTCTCAACTGTACAGATTTTCACAAAATGTCCAGATTTTTACCTTGTAATCTTGGTCTGTTTCTCATAAAATTGTGGTTTACTGACAAATCATTGGAAAATAATTGAGGGTTGAAGTCAGAAAATAATAACAGACATCTGAGTTTTGGGCTTCATACCCCTCAGAAAATTCATGCCAATGTAAAATCTGTTATTCTATCTGCTACCTAAGTTTGTAAGAGCAATATTTAAAAAGTGTCCCTATTTTGGGGCCTTTGACCCCCTATTATTTATGGCTTTGTACAGATTTCTTGCTCTAAGAGTTTGAGAGGTATGATCTGAGTAGGTTATTGTATCAAATAGTTTAGCAAACCAAATGAAATAGAAATAGCCTTCAGTCTTGCACATTATTATGACATGTTGGTGTTATATTAGCTTTTTGCAATGCTTCCAATGTTATGACGTTCTCTGTATTTTTGTACTTTTCTGCACCACATATTCTCTGGTATATTTTGCATTATACTGCATCAGGACTTAAATTCTAGTATTTTTGTATTACCTAATAGGTTCTATCTAAAATGCACATTTCATCTTGCATGTCAAGTTTGTTTATCCAATTACAAAACACAAATATGGAAACTAAGATTCATGCCTAAAATGATGTGCTAGAAAATAAACTACAGTACACTACTCATTTCCACTTGTCTCTCTGTTTCGTTTGATAATAGTACAAATTCAAGCAGTACTTCTGACTATCATTTCATAAAGTAGGCACCCAGCTTTCACATTTAAATATTATAAATCAGGCAACAATTATCTAAGATTAATGTGGAAAGTCCTCATGAATAACAACAAAACTTGAGGAAAAAGTATGCCAGATAAAATATGCTGTGGCTTATGTCACAATTACTTTATATTAATAATGATTTGAATATTTAAAAAAATCAATATCCATATAATCTGCACGATAGCAGCAAAGAGATAGTGACCAGTGTACCTTGAATGTTATCAAAAATCACAAAAAAAATGTCTGTTACTACATGCTTTGAAATAGTTTGACCAATATCTGAGTCTTCCACATACTCTGGTGAAACAAGCCCTAAAACAGGGAGGTAAGATTTAACTCATATGGCTTGTAGATACTGTATCACAATACCTTCCCAAATATTAATGCATGTTTTGATGCAAATGAAGTACAGAAGGGAGGCAGAATGTGGTATTAGAAGTGTTGGCTTATTGCAAATAAGGCCATATAACTCTAAGTTATGGCAGATGCTGATTATGGCAAACTAGGTTGTATAAAGCTAAGTTATGACAAATGTTGACTAATTATCATGATGATGCAGCTTGTTCCTTTACAAAAACATTTATTTTCCATTTTAACATTATGAGATATTAAGTTTGTAACCACCCTACCTCTTCCAGACTTCCTCCTGCCTGAGGAAATGACTCTCTTGGAAAGGTACTAGTTCCCATAAGTGAACGACTTGAAAGGTGGCCATGTTTTACACCACTGCAGTTATTGGGGATCTTGAAGGCACAGCGTTTGTGGTAATCTAGCTTGCAACCTGCAGATGAAGAAGACAGAAAAATTGAATATGCAGCTTAATTGTAAGGAAATTGGATTGTACAAACTGCCATGATTGCAAAGACAATCACATGCATTGTAGCTAAGCACACATTTCCAAAACAGACTTTAACCATATACAATATGTAATATAGAAGAATTAGCCCATAATCTCCCCCATTTTGAGATGGTGGCACACTCATGCCTTCACAAACTGAAATAGCTATTCAGAGATCACAACGATATCACATGGAGGAGTGGGGATTAGCATTTACTCATAGTATTGACTAGAAGTTCAGAGATGACAGAAAATGTGCATGGCCCTCAGCTAGAAAAGCTAGATCTGGGATAAAACTGGCACTACAAAGAAGCCATGCAATCCCAACTGTACTATATGTTCTGTGATAATGTGTCTTTTAACAGCATGTTTGTGTGATCCAAACTCATCTATAATGATGTGTTCTGTGAGACTACTGAAGTACAGAGTGGTTATGTCACCCCAGTCATACTTTATGATCTGTTGTATAGCAGTACATTACTACTAAGGGGCTGTTATCCCAGCTGTTCTGTGTGATCTCCTCTGTAAAACTATGACACTCCACAAAGGCCATATCATTCCAGCTGTACTGAACCCTGTTGCATAACTCTATGGTTATACACATTGGTCATATGATCCTAGCTGCACTATATGAGCTGTTCTGTGCTATGACATTATATAGAAATAATATGCTCTCAGCTGAACTAGATCTCTTATGTAATACTGTGGCATTAAGGACAGGTCATGTTGTCCCATTCTACCAGAAAGTAAGACCAGGCCAACTTTGTACATACTATCCACTCTTACAATCTAGCATCATCCCAGAATTAGTAGAGTTATCCCTACAACAGTACTGTGCATGTTTCAATGGGCATAAACAAAGAGTTATCCACAGTGCATGATTGTGCAACACTTAGACAGTGAACATCAGCCGCATCAGACACTATCCTTCGTTAACATCCAAATGATTTATCCAAGAAAAAAAAATTTACACATTCACTTCTGTCCTGGCACTTCTCAGTCACAACTCATGAAGCTGAATCTTTTTAATAAATACATTATTTTTAAATAAATGAGAGATGATGCACTTATGCACAGGCTGTTCTTTCTCATGCTCACTAGTAAGCAACAAGTATGAATAGTTGTACTCAACGGCTTTGTTTTCTTCACTGGAAACAGTTGACTGAGACTGACAGGGATTTTGTTCGCTTGACAAACACCAAATTGATTTACAAATCCATAAAGATTAAACTGGACAAAAGCAACCATTTGAACCTTCAAGTCAATGAGCCATTTGCAAAAGGCATTTTTTCAGGGGGAAAGCCCCATTGTACCCTGTATATAACTCCACAGTTGCACAACTGCAGGGAAAGATAAAATTATTTTAAAAAAGGACATCACAACACCAACAGTGATTTCAAGTGAAGTTCAGTGATTGGGGAGTTCAGCACTGGGAGATGAACTCATCCGTTTGTATTAACACTCCACAAGCAAGCCATATATGTTGGCATAGGGATAAAGCAGTTTAAGCACCTGTTGGACTTTGAATGAGGGAAAGGGAGGATTAGCACAGCTGAGCCATCTCACCTATCTTTGAGGAAAGGGGATATGTCTTAATATACGTGTGTTAAATTATCAGTTAAGCTAGTGCAATTGCTTAACTGATTATAGTTTATTAAGCTGCTCTTAGAGTCTGAAATATTAACCGTCAGCTGTATATATTTGTACTTTTTGAACTGTAGCCCTCTTATTGTTTCAACTGCCTCTCCTGATACCCACTCTCTGCCTCCACCCTTTCTCTGTTCTAACAGGTTTGTACTCTTACCCTCCTAATCTTTATTCTCTCATACTTGCTCTCCTTTCTCCCCCTTTTGTTTTATGTTTTCTTTTAGGTACAAGCTCCTTGCATACAGCCTGCACATCTGCCTTGCCACTTCATCAGAGTTCCAAACACTGAAACCAAGTGACCATCTTCAAACAGTGAACCTGCTCTCAAATTCCTTAATCAACTGCTGGATAAGCAGTGCTCCCCCAGCCCACCTGCTTCAATTAATAATGTATGTTCCTTTGTCTATATACTATAACATTGTAATCCCTAACGTCTCCCTCCGCACCATCAGAACTTGCTCTCGCCACCTATACGTTCTCCTCTCCTTTTCTGTCTTTATTTCTCATCTATCTTGCCCATACTTTTGAACTGCACACCTAATCCAGCTCTCATTTAACACAAACTCTCCTTTCCATCTCTCCACTGTCCACTCTTTTCTCTACCTTCTCTACTCACATTAAACCCTCTCCATCCTTCTGCTGTTCTCTCAAAGCCTCCTTATCTTTGCTACACTCCTTTTATGCACCCCCTCTGCTCTACTCTGTTATGCAGACCAAACTTTACCCTCCCTGCTCCCTCTCTTAGATCTTTTTCTTGTTTTTCCATGCTTTCTTTCCTCTACTTCCTTTAAATAACTTACCTGCATATCCACTTGCCTTGGCATCTCTACATTCACTGATTGTTTTCTTTGCAAGCAGCTCTAGCTCTGACTGGGTGTAGCCTCACTCCATTTGCCCTCGCTATCCTATGGCTCACTCTGCTCATCTCCCTACCCCTTTTCCCACCCACCCCTGCTTACTCTAAATGTATTCTCTGACCTCTCTGCAAGGGATCTCCCCCCACTTCAATTATCCAATCAATTCATCCATTCTCTAGTCACTAAAACCTCCCATACTCTGCTCACCATTCCCTTACTTCACACTTCTCCCACTACCTTTTTAGCTTCATAGGAAAAATTAACTTCTCGCTCTCCACCCCTGCAATACCCTAAAGCATTCATTGACTTACCCTTCCTTGCCTGTTCTCAACCTACTGCTCCTCCTTACACCTTCTTAACTTTCTTACAATATCTCCATACATTTAATAACTCCACTCTGCTCTTATCCATACTTACACCCACATACTATAACAGCATGCTACTGCAGTTATTCTTAGCTCCCATTCTGTTCCTACTCTCCAAACTATCATCTTATCACTCTAACCTTCTATACCCTCCTCTATCTCCCACTCTTCCTTAAGTAACTTCCATGTTCAATATATGCCTGAAATTCCCTATTTCACACTCTCTCTATAATACCTCCTATTTTCATTATCACAAACTAAAACATCTTAATCTCTCTCTCACTCCCACTAAACAAAAGTTCAAACACAATACCTACTACTTCTATTTCTCTAAACCTGATTTATTTCCTATTACTCTCCTACCAGATGGGGACATCCACCCCAATACTGGCCCACTCTCTTCATCCAACCCTTCCAACTCCACCTCAACTAACAGGCACCAACTCACAACCTCCCCATCTAAACAACTATCTATCTACTCCATAAACCTACAAAGTCTCACTAACAAAATCACAGACGTACACGCTTGGATCGCAAACCACTCTCCTCCACATCATAGCTCTGTCAGAAACATGGCTCAAACCTCATATCACAAACTCTGAAATTCTTTCCCCCAGCTATAACATATTCTGACAAGACAAACTTTTCAAAAAAGGGGGAAGTGTAGCTATTTTGTACTCATAACACCTTAAACTCTCCCCCTCTCCCTTCTCCTCCTGCATTTCTCACCTGTTGAACTCATCTTCCTCAACTGCCACCTTAACCCACACAAGAAATTTGCACTAGCATCCATCTATACTCCTCCTGGTATCAATATTCCATTTCTTGAATCTATCCTGTCTTGCATCTCCCAACATCTATTTTATGAGACAATATAACCAGGTGATGTCAATAGCAATTAGAATAAAATTTTCCCCCACTACACTCATCTTAGTATAAACCTTTTTGGGTTCAGTCAACTCACTTCTACTCCTGCCCGCATTAACAAAACCTCCAGCTCTATTCTTGATTGTATCTTAACTTCCAACCCAAATCAGTGCCATAATCCCAGTACTTTACCAGACTCCTTAAGGGATCACCTAAAACCCAATTAAATATACCATCTCTGAGATCCATTTCCTATACTGTAGAGTGATCTCAGAGTTGGTATATTTAAGTAGCGGGGGGTGTGGGGATGCAGACCCACACATGGGGAGTGCAGGGGGGCCTGCCCCCTGCTTACACCATTTTGTTTTTTTTTTTTGTTTTAAAAAATGTTTTTATTGTGATTCACTGTTTTACTACTTTGATCAGTAAAGTTTGATGATTACTGATTCCAAGTAGTAAAACTTTGATCATCTAATATAAGTTCATAAGTTCATAGGTAGGTACTAGGCTATCTGCCCGAAGGTATTTATAAGCCTAGCCAGAATGTGTTGGCTTTCGCCACCCCCTTAGATTAGTACCCTGTGCCTCTGTCCAGCAGGGCCACTGAATTGATCCCCGAGATAAACTTTCTGTTTCCCATCCACTCGTCAAGATTTCTTTTGAAGAGTGTTAGTGAGGTGCTCTGCCTAATGTAGATTGGGAGTTTGTTCCAAAGCATGGGAAGTCTCTGGGACAGGAATCTATCCCTCCAGCATGTCCTATTTATTGTTATGGTGAGGTTGAGATCCCTAGAGCGTGTGGCTCATGGGGATAAGTTTTTCTTTCGGTGGAGCATGTCCATTAATTCTGGGTTGGTAACGGCCTTGTATGTCAGGCAGAGATCACCTCTGAGTAGGCGGTATGCAACCGAGTACAGGTGTAATTTCTTCAGTCGAGCTGCATAGGGCATCTGTTTGAGGCCAGTGATCCTCTTGGTGAGGTACTTCTGAGGTCTTTCCAGCTGTTGCACGTGTCTTGTAAGGTACATCCCAAATGGGGCGTTGTACTCTATGATGGGTCTGATGAGTGATGAGTAGAGGGGCATAATGACCTCTTTTGATCTGGATGCAAACCCTTTTGTGATTAGGTGGGCCATGTAGAAGGATTTTCTAACCACTTTGGCAATGTGATGATCAAAGGTGAGGTTACTGTCTACTTGGGTCCCCAGATCACTTATTACGTCTTCCATATTTAGGGGACTACCACCTATGTAGTAGTTTGTGGGTATTTTGTTTTTTCCAAAGGGGATGACTATGCACTTTTTGGCATTTAGCTTGAGGCCATGATTTTGACACCAGGTATCCGTCTCAGTGAGACCCTTTTGGTGGATGTCTGTGTCAGCCGGAGAGTCAATTATAGCCCCTAGTTTGCAGTCGTCTGCAAACCTGGTCAGCCATAGACCTCCTGTGCTTGCCTGTACCTCTGAGAAATATATGCCAAACAGGAGTGGTCCTAGGACTGTCCCCTGGGGAACTCGAGTGCCTCGAGTGCGTGCATTTTGAGGTTCAGACTTCTGGCATTGAGTAGCATTACCCTCAGTTTTTTGTTACTTGTGTTATTTACAGCAGTGGGTTTGTCTTTTGAGCCTTGCCTAAAAAAGGCACTATGGGGGTGGCATGAGCCTTGGCCAGTATTTGAAAGCCTAAGGGTGACAGGTGCAAGCCGTCTCTAGTGAAGCAGCATGGCTTGTCGAGCATGTCGTCCCAGGTGGACAGACACTGGATCCCCTTTGAATGACACCAGAAACTATGCCAATTGTTGAAATTGAGAATTTTTTCTTTATACCGTGGTATCATTCTTTGTGAGGGCAGGATGCTACTCAAGGTCAGGGTCATACCGGCCTGGACTACGTGATCAGAGAGCTCTTCCATTCTCTTTTCATGTAGTCCAGAGAGGTACGGCTCAGGTCATTCACACCAATGTGGACAATGACAGAGTCATATTTGTACTTGTTCTGTAGTCACCTGAGTGCTTGTGTTATGTGGCAGATCCTGGTGTCCGACAGGCAGCTAACAGTAATCTTCTCCTTATTCAGCTTAGTGAGTGGGACATCAGTGTGCCTGACTATAGAGTCGCCTATTACTAGTATGTTGGGTATGTTATTTTGCCTTAAGGGCTGTGATTACATGGCACACTGGTTTTGTGAAGTATGTGTTTCATGGTTTGTGTTGGGAGGTGGAGGTTGCTTGGATGTTTGCTTTGGAGGTCTCTGTTGGTTTTGCAGGTTTTTATTTAGAGCCTCCAAGTATGTTTTCATGTATTTATGTGTGTTTTTTTCCAGTGCTGCTTTAATGGGTTTATGTGAGACTGGTGGTGTGATGCAAGTATTTCCCTTCTCCTCTTGACTGTCTGATCCATTCTTGGGTTGAGAGAGCTTAGCCTCCAGTTTGGCCATATAATTGCATCTCTCGCATATATTAGTGTTTGGTGGTAGGAGGAGGGGGTTGTCTTTGTACATGAGGCAGTTGTAACATTGCCTCAAAATGCCCAGATTCACCAGTTGGACTGGAGAGTACACCTGACACTGCCCTTTGGACATGCCTGGATAGGTACAGTGAACTGTTTTACTGGATGGCTGGTAAGGTCGAATAGAGAACCTTGTCCTTCTGTACCATACAGGAGGGTCTAGTGCTAGGGTTTATAAGTGCTTGGTGTAAGTTTTGAGGAAGTGCCAGGCTGAGAAAAAAAGTGGCTTGAGTGCTTAAGTTGAAAGTTTGTCTAGTTCCAAGAAAAAAAATTGAAGAGGAGACTTTGAGGAGCTGGGAATAGTTTAACCCTAGCTAACCAGTGCTGCCAGGCATGCAAAACCGGGCATAGATGGTATTTATAGCAGGGAAATGAAAGAGATAGAATTTAGCCCAAAATGGCCAATAAACTACTAATTTCTGGGCTGAAACCACTCCTCCAGAGACAGACAGGCTGCTCAAAGCTCCCCTCTCTCACAGGTGAACAGAGAACTTCCTTCTATCCAAGTAAGGTATGGGCAAACACAGATTTGTAACACAGCCCTGAATTCAGCACTAACCTGAAAACTGGACTATACTAGCTTAGAAAGGTGGGAAACAAGTATATATATGTATATATATATATATATATATATATATATATATATATATATATATTTTTTTTTTTTTTTTAGAAAATAAAGCAGATACACTCAAAAAACACTTTACATGCACAGAAAAGGATACTTATTGTTATATATCGCAAATCAGAGTTGTAGACAATGCCCCTAGTAATAAGGTAGGAAGAAACACAAATACAGTAAAAGCAGATGAATAAAGTACAATAGAAAACGAACAAACTGATTTAAACAAGTTACCCAATTATCCAGAAAAAGGCTCAAAACTGAGCTCTGTTCCAGCAGTCTTCAAACAGATAAGTTTTAACTGCACACCCCTGCTTACTAGGGTGCAGGAGAACCTTCTCCAAAAAAGATGGCCTGGATCAATGCTCAAGTTATACAAACAAAGCTAGATTCAGTAGGCCTGAATCTGGTCTACGCTACAACAACAAACCGCACCAATTTCAGAAAGAAACAATTCAAATAAGCAGGCACAATAAGCCTGTGACCAGATATTCCCAGCTTAGAAGGGCAGAATCCAGCCTCTCCTCCCACAAGAGTTCAGACCACAAATCTTCTTAATGTAGAATAACTGGCCTGAAGCCCAAGTGCTTAAGCCAGAACTAATACACTTTTAGAATAGCAGACACTGGGTCTTCAATCAGCAATTACCAGCTTAGAAGGATGTAAGCTACCTGTCCTGCCACAACAGTGCAGACCACAAACCTTCTTAATGTAAAACAGCCTGTATGAAGCCCAAGTGCTTAAACCAAAAGACTTAGAATAACAGTTACAGTTTAATCAGGCTACTACCAAGTAGTAATAAATGCAGCAGAATAAATAAAAGTGAGCACTTTTAAGAAAAGCAAAATAAAGTAGGAGGAAAGACAAATGCAGTAAAGACAAACACAGTAAAAGCAATTTTTTTTTATTTGCCTTCTCAAATCTACTCTCTGTATTAAGTAGAGTGAACACTAGACTCAGAATATGATCTCACTGTACTCGGTTAAGTGAGCAAATGAGATGGACCCAGGAGGAATGTTCTAATACAGACTTACAGGAGGGGCGGGCAATTCCAGAGCCACTAACACCAACACAAGAATAGGGAGGGAGGGTGGGTGGAGAACTCTAACTGCAGAGAGACACAGACCACACTGTAAAACACACACAACAGAAAAAAATGAAACTACAGTACTTTTAAATCTGCAAGTTTGTACTTAACAGAATATTAAAATGCAAGTTTCACTTAGCTCCAGCTTCTAATGCCCAAAAATAGACCCAAAATTTTCAACTACTAACTCTCTGTCTCTTGTAAACTGGTCTCACCTGTTCGACCTTCCTCTAAATTATGCTGTTCTTGAGTTTAACAATATCTTTCTAAACATACTAAACTCCCTAGCCCCTATCAGGAAAATTAGGATCAAATCTAATCCCGCACCCTGACTCTTCAAAGATACCCTTTCCACCATGAAACTCATATACTCTACCTGGAAAAAATGGACAAAGTCAAAATCTTCTTTTCTCTTCCTTAAATTCAAAGGACTAAGAAACCTTACCAAAAAACTTACTGTACAAGACAAGAAAACCTTCTGTCTAGAAGCTCAATTGACCCACACTTCAAACCCTAAAAAGTTTTGTTACACCATGAACAATATTCTCCACCCAGGCAAACCTTCTACCCCAACCCTTTCCCTAATAAAACACCTCTTGAAACAGTCACCCTCCTAAACAATAACTTCATAGACTTAGTCAGCAAACTAACTCCTCCTGACACAAATCAATCACAACCTCCACCCCCTCCATCACCTGCCACCACTCAACCTTCTCCCTAAAACCTGTTTCCCCTGCTTATATAAAATCTCTTCTGCAGAAACTTAAGCCTTGTTCTTTTTCCTCGGACAATCTGCCTCCCCTCAATTTCTCAAACTTGCAACTAGTACTATAGTATGTCCTGTACCAATCCTTATCAATCATTTTATCTAAGAATCCTCAGTCCCAGAAATTTGGAAATCCTTCTATACAATTCAACTTCATAAAGCAGGCAACTCCACTGATCCTTCCAATTTCAAGCTTATAGTCATCCTCTCACCTCTCTCAAAAATCCTAGAAAAGTGAATTCACAAACAGCTTCTTAAATATCTACTCCAGGAAGATCTCCTCACCCCTCTCAACATGGATTTAGGCCCCATCACAGCACCTCCACAGCCCTTCTATCCTTCACACAGACTATAGTAGAGGCAAGAGATAACAACAAACTGGTGTCATGCCTATTCCTCGACCTCTCTAAGGCATCTGACACCATCTCCCACCCTAAGCTTCTTACTAAACTAACTGAATTCAACCTCTCTGCATCCACTACTCTCTGGTTCTCTAGTTATCTTAATAACAGACAGCAATCTGTTAGATGGCTGTCCTCCTGCTCTCATTTCTTAACTATCCAAACAGATGTACTCCAAGGATCCATTCTAGGCCCCCTTCTCTTTAATATTTTACTAACAATCTTCATTCTGCCTGCTGCACCTCATCTCTGATCCAGTACGCTGATGATTCTACTCTTATTACCCTCTCTGACAACCCTACTGACCTTCACACCCTTACACAGACTTCTTTTAACACCACTGAACATTGGCTAATCAATAATCAACTCATCCTTAACCCAAAGAAAACTAAGCTTATTCTTTTCCTTCCAAAACCTATGACCAACCTTAAAACATCCTTCACTCTCTCTTCCCTAGATACCACCATCATTCATACTGACTCTCATACCAAACTTCTAGGAGTCACAACTGACGATCAGCTGAAATGTGATCTTCATATACAACAATCCATCAAAAAGACCAATCAAAAATGTGGCCTCTTGTACAGAAACAATTCTTACCCATCACCTTAAGGACCTCACTAGCTCAAAAGCACCAACTCCCTTACCTACTCTATGCTTTCCCTATATTTATTCACCTCCAAGCAAATCTTTTAACCAAACACAATCAAACATACAACCAGATAGCCAGATTTGCCTGCAACTTTCCTTACAGATCCCACCACTGCCTTGCCCTTAAACAGCTACAGTGGCTTGAATTCCCTCAACTGTTCCAATTTCTCAGCTTCAAATGACACATTCTCTACTTCACAAACCTGCTGATTGCTCCTCCCTGTCTACCGTCCTATCCCCATACAAACCTTCCCAATCTCTCAGCAGCACTGACCATCACCTACTTGATACCTACAGGCCCAATAAAACTATAGGCAAATTACCTTATAAGTGCTCTATATCTCAAATTTGGAATAAACTCCCTACCAGTATATGGTCTATCCAATTTTCCTTTCTTTTCAAAAGAGAATTGAAGACCTACCTTGCTAACTCTCCCACTTGTACCTGTCACCACCCTACCTAACTTTTACTCACCCAATTGTTCTAGAGCACAAAAGGTCCTTTCCTGACCCTAATTTATATCTCAAATACCAGCGCTGTGATACCTCAGCTGTGCTACAGAGCAATACTGTACCTAAATCTTACCTTTTCTCTTCTTTTACTACTATATTTCTCACCCCGCTCCCACAACTGCATAATTTTACTCTCTTTACTCGCTTGACTCTCCTTAACTTTACTTCTGACCCCTCTACCTCTACCCTCTACTTAATATCTCTTCTGAATCTTTACCAACTTGGTCTAATCATTTAAAGTGCTTTTCTCTATGTCCTTTTGGAAATCTACTTTTTTTGTAACATTTTGCTATCACCCTTACTGAATTTATATGACTTGTCAATTTTCATTAGTGCATGACTTTATGATGCTTTGTACTATATTTCTTATATGACATAAATGTATGTAGTTATTTATCCAAATTCCCATTACTACTATGAAAATTCTGTAATTTGTTCTGTGTGTGGAGCTTTTTTCCTTGGGTCTCCACTGAAAATTAGCTACCAGACCAGCGGACTAACCCGGTTAACAAAAGACAAATAAATGTGATTGGAATCTCTGGTTGTGACCAGGGATCACAATGAGGTGCTGCATAAGGGGGAATTTGACTCTTGATTGCATACATATATCATAGTGACTCACTGCATGACACTACTTTTTGGGTATGTGCAGGAAATGCTAGGTCCTTTGGAGGAACACCTGCAACCCTCATACAGGTGACAGTGGATACAGGACGTTTGGACCCAACCGATTTGCCCCCGGACGATTTGCCCCAACCGATTCGACCCCAGACGGTTGGACCCCAGTAAAAAATGTAATGTAAGTGAAGCCAAAGCACATCAAAGCAAAAATAAAAATGAAAGACTGTCTAAACATTCTTAAAATTGGTTTAGAAAGTATTTCTTTTCTGTTTATGTGCTTTGACTACACTTACTTTTTTGCTAGTACCTTTGTGACAATCTTCAACAATTGCAACAAAAATGTTGCTGACATTCTATTTAAAAATTGGAGTGTTCTCATTATGAACAAAGACAGTAGGAATATTGTAGGTGATGCCCCTGTTATTGTATATAAAAAGGACAGGACTATAAAAAACATGTTAGAACATGCACCATCTAAATCTCAGAATGGGTCTATGAAAAAATGCGGTATGTGCAATTATTGCACTTATATTAAAGAGGGCTGCATATTTAGTATAAATAATATTACTATAAAAAGGAAGAAAAAATGAACATATAATTCAGAGAAGGTAGTTCACTGCACAATTTGCACAAAATGATCTTGTTTTTATGTGGAGAAAATTAAAGAATAGGATCTACGAACACATAAGAGACATAAAGAACAAAAAGGAGACCAATGCCTTGGCCAGACATAACATGGAATTCTTAAATCATATGTTTAAATTTATGATACTGGAAGTAATTATGCCAGATACAAGGGGAGGCCCTTGGGCTCTGATTTTAGAAAAGCAAGAAGCCCTTTGGCAGTTAAAGCTGAATGCTTTGCAATGGCCAGGCCTAAATGATTCTTTTTCAATTGCATGTTTCTTAAAATTAAAAGCATTAGAGAGATGATTTTAATGATTTTATATAATTAGTATATTTTAATTATTACATTGTTGTCTTAAATGTTTATATTTAATATATATATATATATTCTTTATATTTTAAGATGTGCCTATTTATTAAATATGTAAATAAAAGGGGAAGAGGGGGGCGTGTTTTATGACCTTGTGACCATTTTTACTATTTAAATTTGATCTATAGTAGGAATTGCTTCATTCTGATGAAGTTCCTGATTGGACAGGGATGAAAGCATTGTGGATCCATTTCTTAATAAATATTCTTCGTGGATTACCTACTGTGTTTATTTTTTGCCTTTACAGTGTGTCCTCAGTTCCGTGTTTGTGCCTGTTCCTTTTTCTCCTGTGGTTTTTGGTGCTGTATATACACTTACTTTAATCTAATTGCAAATTGGAACTTTAATTATATATACAAAAACAGTAAGTGCCAAAAAAAAAACATTTGTTGACTAATCCAGAAGTTCACGGCATTAATTAGTCCTGAGTTTCCATATAACGATAACGTCATTATTACATACAAATAAAGAAAATTAGCAATAAAACAACAAGTAAGGATTAAAAATAAATTATATTTAAAAATGAAAACATAATGGGCAGTCATTTTGACAGATGTTTGCTTTGATGTTCTGTTTGTTTCCCTGCTGAAGTTAATGGGCTGTGGGTGTAAGCTGTAGAGGCACTGAGCATTGTGATAGTGAAATGGATGTTTGGCCCTAGAACTGCACTTCTAAGTTTGAACTACTTGTTGATACTTTTTACAGATACATTCCTGAGTCCTTAAAAACAGTGTTTTACTTATGAATGTTTGTGCACTGTAGATGGATTAGACTGTATTGTGTGTATGTTTGTCTTTGCACTCTGCAATCAAGTCAAATCCTCTGCAGCACTAGATACTATCAATGTTGCTGGAAATCAGGAGTGTTTGCATTTACTTATATATCCATATCCACTTTCCTGAGGTTCTGATGTGCTTTGATGGTAGACAGTGGGAAATGGTGAAAATTGCATGTTGCTGCTTGAGCGTTGGTTGTAGTATAAATGTTGAAGATGAAGAAGGCATATTAACCTGAATAAAAGATTGATTTCATTTAATTTTAAAGAAATTATTTATAGAAGGTAATATAAAATAAAAAAAATATTTAATTGACGGAAAACATATGTCATAAAGTATGTTATAAATTAACAGTAGTCATAATATGTTAAAATATAACACTAGTTATTATATGTTAAAGATTTAAATGTTATATTTATACTAACCAATGTAATAATTAAATAAAATAAAAATATTAACAAAAAATATATTTACAATGAAAAATTAACAGTGTTATTATTGAATAATTGATTAATTAATAACTTAATGATAAAGTACTTAAAATAATATATTTGGGGTCAAATAGTCTGGGGTTGAACTGTCCACTAAAAGAATCACATATACAATACATATAAATTTATACATTAAATTGTATAGAAATGCATTGGGGTCAAACCATCTGGAGGTGAACAGTCCGGGGTGGAAGTGTCCGGGGTCGAATAGTCCTGCTATCGTGACAGCACCACTGGCTTGAAATATGCTTCCATGAAAATAAATGGGTCAAAGTGCTGTTATCTCAGGAGGAAAAAAAAATGGGTCAGTGGTGGGAAGGAGACCTGATGAACAATAGGTTGGTCCAAAAAAAAATAATAACACTTAAGAAGAAAGGTGAAATTTTAAGCATTTATATTCTACAGGTGATAAAGTAATGCAAAGTTTCAGCCCATAGCAATGTATAAAATTACTGTGATCTACTATATCATCTGCTGTTTCATGCTTTTGTTTAAACTTTATTATTGGCTAGTAGAATGAATACAAATATATTCTGATTTCAGGACATGGGTAACACATCTACAGCTTAAAGTATGACTATATATATATATATATATATATATATATATATATATATATATATATATACATTTCTCTGTTTCACAAACCTATACCCTAGTCATGATGCAGTTCTGGTCACACTGCTGTTCCTATGGTAGCTAATTCTGCTAATTTTACTGTAAAGTGCAGTACCATATCTTTGACTGCATTACAGTCTGCTGTCCCAGTAAGAGTGAGATGCAATACCACAGCTGCTTATATGATTATTATTTGCTGAGTCTATCAAAAAACCCTGTCCTAAACTGACTGATATGAAAACCAATGAATATCAGATATTGTTCCAGTGGTGCTACATAAGCCTGTGATGTGTGCTGGTGTGGAGCCCAGGACTTCCATCTTTGACCATCCAGTGCAGCAGGATGTCATAATCCTTCTTTTAGACCTTATCACATATCTGTTATAATGCACACATGATTCTGGCATGGGCACCAGCTACATTAATATACCTTGTCACACCGTCCCATGTGATCCTTCTGACATTTATTGCCACAACAGTGTAACAATTTATAATTCTTCAGACAAAACAGTACAGCTACAACTTTGTTCTCTTCCTCCATAGACATGCCCTTTAATCATGGTTCCCGACTCCTTGTGACCGTTCACCTACATGCATATTATAACTGGTGGCTGTTTACAGTGACAACCACACACTGCGATATGTGACTCTGCTTCTGTGTGTGCAGTGCAGCACATCCTGTTTGGGTACATATGTAGTTATGTCACTAGATGCCTTTCACATTACTCTGCACTTTATACCAGGACTGTGGAGAGAGCTGTACGTGTGACATTCAGCAGTATATATGGTGCATGTCTGCGTGAGTGACAAGTTTGGGCCATGATGCCCAACTTCACACCTATATCTCTGTACAAACTCTCAGACATTGTATGTCATATCCTGCCCTTGGAATGCACAAATAGTGATACAAATAGTATGTCTCAGACATATCTATTATAATATGATCTGGTGCATATACAAGAGCAGCTCTGTCACAGACCTGTGAGAGACTAATGTAGCTGTAATACATGCTCACTGTGTGTTAATCATGGGTTTATTCAAGTCACATGACTAAACACAGCAGATGTGAGAAATCCTCACATAATCTTCACTTGGACAATGTATTGTAGCTGGCTCCCTATTGAAATGTCTGCACTCGAAATGCCCAGAGTACAAACAGACTGAAAAAAAAGATTGAAAATCCAGGAGAACAGTGAATCTCAAACAACGCCCCCAAACCTATACTAACTCTGAGATCATGATACCTCAGAGAAAAGTGAATATTCTGAGAAATAGCAGTCTTGGACTTGATATATGTAAGTCTGTTTTTTCAGCCATTGAGTCTCTGTGTTTTGGGACTCGCTCTACCGTATCCCAACATTTCAGATGGTTACCATTTCAGGTATTATGATACAGCACTACTATATTTCCTTAATATCATTTATACCAGCCTAAATCAAAACTTCTTTACCACTTCTATATTTTTAAATTTACTTCTCAACTGTCTAGACTTTTGCAGAATGTCCAGATTTTTATCTTACATTTCTGGTCTGTTTCTCATGAAATAGTGACAGACATTTGAGTTTCAAATTTCATATCTCTAAGAAAATGGATGCTAATACAAAACTTGTTAATTTTACTAAATTTCTAATATTATAAGACCAGTATTTAAAATCTGCCCCTGGTTTGTGGCCTTTGACCCTTCCATTACTTATGGCTTTGTCAAGAAGCCTTTCTCTAAGTAGAGAGGCATGTTATTGGACTTGCCCAAAGTATTCAGCACTGTCATCCGTGATTACTGCTTCAGAGAGTTTCCATACTCAGTTTAGCTATTACTGCCATAAACTGGTTTAGCATCTACCAAACAAACACAGCTGAAGCATTAATTTGGAAAGAATGCTGGTCTGTGTTTACTTCCTGTAATGCTGGTGTCTAACACTGCCCAGTTCTAGAACCCCTTTTAATTTATCATTTTCTTTAGTGATCTTCATAAAATAAGTGGCACAGATGCTTTAATCCAGTATACAGATGACTTTGACTTGAAAACCCATGCTAATTCCATTGAACCACTCTAACATCAAACTCAAATAGCTTTTCAATAGATTGAAAATTGCCAGATAGCTAAACTAATGCTCATTGCTAAGAACACTAAACTCGTAATATTTGTTTATTTATATTTGTTTACCAGGGGAGTGCATTAACCAATAGTGACCAATTTTAGGCTCGGCTCTTTATTCCCCACAACTAGATTTATTTATCAAACATCAATCACCTTAACCTCAAATAATAACACTACCCTGGAAGAAGTTAATTAAACTTACTGGTGTCATAAAAGACAAACACCTGAAGTTCAATCAACACACAAACTCTGTTACTACCAAAACTGATCAAAACAGGGTTTAACTATATAGAATTAAAACCTTTCCTTTCTAAACAAAATAAATTACAATCTGCTCAGTCACTTTTACAACCAAATCTTCTGTGAGCAGCCCCATGTATACCAAACCTATGTAAAATATCATTTAACAAACTTGAACAATGTTACAATAAAACTGCAAAATTCACTACCAACCTTCCCAATGACCATATCACAGTCAGGCTCTCCAGCAACTAAAATATGTAGAACTAACTCCTACTTTACACTTCCTCCAACATAAACTAGTCCACAACATACTAAACAATCTGAATAAATATTCTGCCCTTTCCCACTTAATATCAAAATATATTCCACGTGAAGAACTAAGGGCTCAACAGCTAAACCATCTAGCCATTTCTAATGCCTATAATCATTTTGGTGATTGTGTGTATATATCATATACTGCAATGCACTAGAATTCCTTCCCACCTGACCTTACCACTGTAGCTAATATAATTGTAGACAAACCTAAAACACATGAACATCAGTATGGAACTGCCACTGTGTCAGACATTAACTGCATTTAAAGTGCACCATCTCTCTTCATCCATCCTTCTATAACTCATTCCCACTACCCTTAAACTACTTCCTTCACTCCCTTCTAAATTCATATCTAGCTCTTCTGAACCTCCCATCCACCCACCCCCTACTTCTTACTTCTTCAAAATGATACCTGTCCACCTTCATAAATAGCTCTTTTCTCTTCATCCAGTCCTTCTAGAATTGTCCTATTCCCAGAATTTCAGGCACTCCAATCAACAATAGAGGAAAGATATTAGACAAATCTCATTGTGCATGTTCCATTCAGAAGGTGCATTACATGCCTCATGAATCATGTCCTTCCCTTAACTAACAAAGGGGTAGGTTTACACCTGCCATCAAGTGGCAATGAGACTAGGATGGGATGTATATCCTGACAACTAACTTGGTGGGTACATAACAAGATGTCTGCAAAAATGACCAGGATTCAAACATTAAGAACATGACTGTGCCAGTCCTGATCTTCTGAAGTGATGCCACGAGTCTACAAGTGAAGATCTGGGGGGAGGGGGGTGCATTTAGGACTGCAATTTCTTCATTTCTTCTTATTTGGCTTGATAGAAGTGAAGAAATGTGTTTCTAGAGACAGAGTGAGTGTGTCTAGAAATACATATGTATAATCTGCATGTAGAAAAATGGCCCAGATGCATCTTCCAGAAGCCATTTCAATACAAGGAAATTTAGTAGAAAAGTCTAACTCTGGATCCAGTTTATTCCATGATGTGAGTGATACAGATGAGAAGTCTGAACATTTACAGTGGAACAAGTTTGCACACGTTGCTAAGGAAGAAGCTTTTCAAAAAGTTACTGTGTATAACCTACCATTATACAAGCAAGAAGTGAAGAGACCTCTGGTAAATACAAGTGGCTTCACAAAACAATGGTTAATACAAACAACAAAAGTCACTGCAACCACGGCAATTAATGTTTATTTCCAAATAGTCAGATAAATGCAATAGTCGGCAAAAATGTGTTCTTATGTTGTTTGTATAACATGCCCCTATGTTAGGAGCTTCGCAGGCATTTAACACCTTTACTTTTCAAGATGAAGAGAAAGACAAAAAAACAGTCATTGAAAGCTTAGTAATTACTCTAATCCTACAATGAACTTCCCATCTGTTCTTTACAAGGGAATGAGATCTAAGATAAACTAAAGATGCTTATGTTACTAAGCTGAAGAACTGTGCCAAAGACTGCGAATCTGGTGAGGTACATGATTCATTAATAAGAGATGAAATCTTTGGTATAAGAAACACGCAACTATTAGTGGAAGCAAACCTGATTTTACCCAAAGCACTGGGTGCATGCAGTGAGTGAAAGTACAGGTACACTGTTAACAATTAATAAGAAAAAGTAATCTTATAATATCAAATGGAAGATAAATAAATGAGTGTCAGGATAGGCTCTGACTCCCCCATAACCCTAATTTGGATTAAGGAAGTAAGTGGATAAGGAATGAATAAGTGAATGAATAAACATGAGACATAAAGTTTAAAATGTGTTGCCACAGAAATGATAATAAGAAAGAGCGTCTTGACGCTTTGATGCAGGTGAAATTCAAACCTCATATACTCAGCACAAGAAGAAGTGTCCTGCCTTTAATCATTTTGTAAAAGTTGTGGTAGAAAGTAAAATCTTTAAAGATTTGTAAAATATATGAGAATTGTGTTTAAAATAATTTGCTTGTCACTGAATAGAAATGTGAACGTGCTGTTTGCTGGTACTGTTAAAGTAAATGAGTTGAGACTCTGAAGTCTGAAAAATCAAAGAGAAACAGTGAAACAACAGTACAAGTCAAACTGCCGGTAAGAATTAATAAGAAAATGTTGCATTTAAATGTAATATGACTTTAAATACTTTAAAGTAGTGAAGATAAAAGACACAGAAGAAAATATGCATATTAAGATTTTTATGAGACGAAGTAAAGCCATTGGGTAAAATGGCATCGGGAATGCACAGGAATAAATACACATGAGCAGCTGAAAATTCTGTGAGGATTGACTTTCCAGAGTTTTGGAATATAGAAATACTTCATTCCAGGTGAAGCTCTCCTTAGTCATTGGTGCATGCCTCTGAGCACCACTCTACACACGACTTTACTAAAAAAACGAGCACGAACAGCGAGGAAAACAGTGGAAGGAGTGACTTGGGGCAAACTAGAATGTTGATTGGTCAACTTTCCCAACTGATTGACTTATTGATGCCCCTAAGCCAGTCAATGATTGCGGTATCGTTGCAAATCCAAGGTTAGTAAAGGTGAAAGGAGGTGCGAGAACGCTATTCAGAATGTTCCAAACAATAGTGAAAACAGCAATAATGCACCTCGTGCAAGCCCTGAAGCAGCATTTCACATACACGTACACTTTTAAGGACATCAGAACAGACTGGTGAGACGGATATAAGTGGTTCGACCAATATACCACTTTGACAAGAGCAGCAGTCCCAAAATAATTATTGATACAAACTGACAGACTTGAAGGAATGGCTGCAGGTTAGTTTCACATCAGACTTTCGTGATAAAGTGTTTAAATCTCAGCCAGTGACTGAATCTTACAAAATGAAACTCAATAAGTTTCATAGACCGTTGCATAAATGTAAGACTATAGACATAGAAAATTGTTACTTGAAGGAGTGTATTAATGAAGGTATAGTCCCTAAAGGACTAAGGGTTTTTAAATACCCTAACAATGTAGTGGCAAGAAGTATTTTTCACAGTGAATTGTTAGAAGTTTTTAACAGATGTGGGCTGGACATTTAAAATGTATGACTGAAGAAAATAACAGGGTTAAGGCAGAACTCCTTAAAAATATTGATGTATGCAATGAATGTATAAAAATGATTTAATATTCACAATACCTGAAGAAAAGGACAAGTACAATAACATTTTTAATGATATTAATAATGAATGTGAAGAATTGATAAAAAGGAAAATAAAGAAACTAGATAGAGATTTAATTGACTGTAATAAAAAGACAAGTTACCCGAAGCCTAAAATGAATGGGAGATTTTGGGATAAAGATAAAGTGGAAGAAAGATTTGAAAGTAAAAATGGGGAAAAGGCAGTAATTAGTAATCAGGTCACTGACCTGGATGATTTTACAGAATATCCCTGTTACATAGATCTGAGAGGTTAAAAAACAGGGAGAATTATCAACATTATGGACCTACAAATTTTCGGGGGGGTTAACAACAAGGGTGAGGGGGAGGTACTAGAACAGTTTGGTACCAACCACCCAGACACAGAGGAAGATGTACAACAAGACAAATCAAACCCCAACAGATTTACTTTCAATGACTTTAGTATTTATAATTTTAGCCACATCTCTTTAAAAAGGGAACATTTTAACCTTTTATCTAAAGGAATCAAGTTCACATCGAAGAAAAAGGGAGACTTAACTAAGATTTTACTGGATGTCAAAGCTTTCACAAGGAAAATCAATTTTCAGTTAGCTTTTAATCACAATTGTACATATGAACCACAAGACCTGATTACGAAAAGTATTTACAATCCCCCACTTCACCCTCAAATCAAAAATTTTGAGAGTATGGTGGAAAACGAGATTAGAACTGGATATAAGAAGGTTAAATATAGAAGAAATTTAAGCACAGTTGAAACTGATATACTGGGAGAACTTAGAAAGGATACTAGCTTGAGGGTCATGAAACCTACTAAAGGTGGGGAGCATTGTTCTAATGAATGTGTTTGATTATGAAGGTAAAATGAATGAGCGCTCAAGGGACCCTAACCACTACACTACAGTTTCAAGGAATGAAATAAACATAGCCTATTGGTGAATAGATATGGTATTGGAAGGACTTTTCATAGATGGGTTAATAGACCAAAAACTTTGAACTATTTGAAAGTAGATAAACCAAAAAATCCCACCATCTTTGGGATCCCGAAAGTACAGAAGAATGAGAGGGATCCCCCTTAAGACTCATTGTCTCAGCAGATGGATCAAAAACATTACCTTTAGCCAAATTCATTGATGCCAAACTTAAAAAACTTTGGTTAAAAAGAACAAATATATTAAGGGATTCCTGGGATTTTTTTAAGATGCTTAAAGCAAGCCCTATATAGTGATGAAATTAGCTTTTTAACTATTGATGTTATAGACTTATTTTCAAGTATCCCCCATAGAGAGGGTTTAAATTACTTAGAGGAAGTGATGTTTGAGGATGAAAATGTATCTCATGAGTGTACAGTAGTGATGGAACTCATTGATTTAGTTTTAAAGTATAATTTTATCTATTTTAAAGGGGAATTATTCCATCAAAAGAAAGGTGTAGTGATGGGTGCTGCCTGTGCACCCACCTATGCTAACTTAGTATTGGCCAAATAGGAAGAAAAAATAGTCACAAGCTCTATATACAGTAACCATTGGACACTCTACAAAAGATTCCTTGATGACATATGTATTTTCTGGAAAGGGCCGAGAGATGAAATAGATAATTTTATGTATTATATAAATGAAAGCACTGACTTCCTAAAATTTACATACAAGATAGACCAGGAGAAGTTGCAATATTTAGATGTCGAAATCTACAAGGACAATTTAAAGTTTAATTCAAGGGTGTATAAAAAATACATTTTCTAACTCGTATTTACACTTTGAAATTGCACACCCTATGTATTTTAGAAAAATATATTAAAAGGACAATATATAAGGTCCAGTAGAGTGAATGACGCCTATGAACGAAGATTTTGAAATAGAGAAAAAACTGTTAAATAAAATGTTCAGAATGAGAGAATATCCAGAAAAGTTAATTAATGAAGTCAAAAAAGAAGTGTCTGTTAGGAGGTCAAATGACTTCAAACCAATTTTAGGTATAGACCTCCCTGAAGAGATAAAAGGGAATAATGTGAAAAGTGACAGCTATAGTTATGCACTACTTTTAGAATTTAATGGGAGCTCTAAAACGGTTAGGGAAATCATGGAAAAGGAATGGAATAAGTTCTTAGCCTTTACTGACCTAGATAAGCTACAAAAATAGAAATTAAAGGTGGTTTACAGGAACTGTTGTAACTTAAAGAAGCTATTGGAAAGTGATACTAATCAAGAAAAATATGTTTATAGAAAGAGAAAGGGGACCTTTAAATGTGGGCACTGTCATCAATGTATCCACATTTATAATGTGGATAGTGTTACGTTAGAAAGCAGAAGGGTAACCCTAGAGGGAAGGAACTTTTATAATTGTGAATCTAGTGGTCTGGTATATTTGGTGAAATGCCAAGTTTTTGAGGCATTCTATATAGGGAAGACAGAGTGTAGGTTCAGAAGGAGAATTTATGAGCACATGTATGACTTACAGAAAAAGAAAGAAACTAACACTCTACATAAGCATAAACAAATATGTACAAATGCCTTTTATTTATTTTTTGTCCTGGAGAGGATCATAAAAGATGGTCGAGGTGGTCTATGGGAAGAATGTACAGAATATAGAGAATTGTGGTTGCAGATCACCCTTGAGGTCAACAAGTCCCCAGGTTTAAATGAACATATATCCATAACTCCCCTACTCAAACTTAGAGCAGCTAAGTTATAACATAGAGATTTAAGGTATATACAACATGTTCAAGGGTAGAGCTGAGAAAGTACATGTTTATTAAGAATTTTATATGCATTGAGCACTTTCTAATTAATGGATTTCTCAGGATTGATCGATTTAGGAAACTTACTATTAATTTTTATTCTTTATTGTACCTACACTTTTACCCCATTGGTGTGGTTTTTAACTGGTTTGTGTTCTTTTTTTTATGAAACTTGTGGATTCATGCATTATTAAAATATTTTTTAATGATGTTTTTAAAAATTCATTATTTTTAATATTTTTTCATTATGTTTTTATTCATATGAACTATTTTAAAGGTGGAGATTTCATTCAGAATTTTTTTTTATTACAAATGTTTTATTTAAAAACCCATTAGAGGGAGCTCTATGGTAAAAAAAAAAAACAGAAAATCCAGTTTTTAAAGAACATTAAATTAGACATTAACACTACCAATTGTTTTTTTATTAAAGAGATGTATTTTATATGGTAGTTGAACAATATATTTTTTCAACATAAAGTGGCTTTTTAAAATTATAACTGTTTTTTAACTGGTACTGTATACATTTTTTAATGAATTAGCATGTATTCATTATGTTTAACTTGATTCAGAATGTGATCGGTTAATCACTATATGGTAGTCTTTTTGTTAACTATATAAGAAGCAAAGATTAAACTAACAGCCCACATCTGATGAAGTATGTTTTAAATGAAAACGTATTGTGAACGTTAATGGTGGGTCTATTGAGTGTTTAATAAAAGTTTTGAGAAGGATTCCAGGCTGTTCTGGGCTTTATTGTTTCACCGAGGAGGCTTCTTTCTTAGTTTACTAAAAAAAACTATTCCTAATTCCTTACCCACTCAGAAAAGGAGAGTGTTTTTCTTTTGTGATAATGTTTGGTTCCTGCAAAACTGATTACTGGTAAGAAAACATAAAGAAAAATTATAGAAAGTACCAGTACCTAACATTTTTGCAGTGGCACAAACCACCATGCGCCATTCAAACCCTACCTACCACTACAGCGAAACCAGTAAATTTGTACATAGTCCAAAAAAGGCATTTCGGCATTATTGCTGTTTGCATTTACAAGTATTCCATTTAATATTCACTCACTTGTTCATGAGTATAGCAAAACACTTCAGTCTTTTGTGCATTTAAACAAATCCAGTGCAGTCATAAAAACACAGACATATATATTATATAGATGTATAAATAATATATATGTGTGCATGTGTGTCTATGTGTATGTATCTTTCTTTGTGTATATATATATATATATATATATATATATATATATATATATATATATATATATGTGTGTGTGTGTGTGTGTGTGTGTGTGTGTATGAGTATACATGTGTGAAGTTAGCAAAGTAGAATGACAGTCAAAAACTATTTTAAAGTAAACCCTGTAAAGCAACTGCATAATAAGTTACAGCCTAGTAGTTTTACCAACCATCAAACCATGAAGCTTAACTGGAAACTAAAGCCATTTAACTATATTTATTTCTTAGTGGTCCTGCTGATGTATTGTTTATGTACCTTATAAAATAAGCATGTTAATGCATTGTAGGATAATTCTAATGCAAGTCTTCACAGGGCACTTGGAAAAAGCTAAAATAAAATATGCAATTGCATTTATACTGGGAAGCAAAAGATGAATCTTTCTGGTACCACGTGTTAATTACATGTAAACGTGGTCCTCGTGTAATGTGAAATGTACTAAAGTCTCATACATCATTTTCATAACACCAGCTTTAAATGGCCATGCATACATCAGTAGTCAGTGACTCTGATGTGAGTATCAGTGCAGTGAATTGTGGAAACAGATGGGAAGGAAGTGCAGACAGATGTATATTCTATTACTTGATAAGCCTGTGTTAACATAATTTATTGTAATGAAGACCTACAGTCCATTCTGAGTGAGCTCACACTGGCATCCCAGTTGTGATATCTACCCTGACAATAAGAAAACATTTCTCCTTCCAAGTGATATATTTTGTAAGAGGGAAAGCAACAATTTCCTTGAAGTATGTCAGCAGCAAAAGCACGATGATGAACAAAGCAGGATGTAAGTACTGCGTGAGAATAGGATCGCAGTTGCTCTGTAGCATTTGGCAACCCTGAGAAATACATTCAGAAATAAAAACCTCATTCCTTTCTCATAACACTAGTCACAAATCACTTTTCCGACAGTGTAGACAATAATTGCCTGAAAAATATGTTTTCTTTAACCATTTGAGCTATTACTTTGACGTACAGTGTATTTTAAACACTAATTATTGCTGCACATTTGTTGTCACAATATATCAGTACTTCAACATAACTTTTATGTTGTGGTTGGATCTGTTGTACATACAAGCAGTTTACACAACAAATTCAGTAGATATATCATCCCCTGATGTATTTCTTGATATACAATTAACAAACTGCTAATACAAACATAATCTGAACTGCACAAATGATGCGTAGACAAAAATAGGGACTCAAATATGTGAACATGGGTACAGATGGAATACAAGCATGATACAGATGAGGGAAAGATATTTAATAAAAGTGTCACTGTTAATTTACAGTCAAAAAGGGCCTTTGCTAAAGGACATATGGAAGCGCACAGTGGACATGGCCATTTAAAATCAGATCAAAAAATAATGATGGTAAAGTGCTTTGTGCTACTTTTGTCTTTAAAAACTCAGAAAATCATAAAACCTGATCTGAGGTATTCCTGTTTGATGATAGAACTATTGTCTCTGCTGAGGAAACCTTGGTAGCTCAGTTTACCACACACTGTTTAATAATATTCCCTAGATTTCATTCATTATTTCAGCCTATAAAAACTGATCCAAGTAATAACCCAGAAAATGCAGATAACTTATCCTGAAAGCTGTAGACAACAAAATGGTGTTCATACTCCAAACTCTAAGATAATTCAGATTTTGAGTCATGAACAGTATTTTGAAGAAACCTGTAAAGCTTATTTGAACATGAAATGCAACATCAGCAATAATACATTTATATTTAACAATCTCAAAAATCACATTTAATCATGTTTTATGCATAGTTTTCACTTACTGACAAAGTGGTTTTCCACTGGGACAAATTTTTCCCACAGGTTAAGCATGTTAAAATGTAAGAAGCAGAAACATCCCTAAAAGCATGGCAGCTCTTGCTGTTAATTCTGATTTTGCAGGATTACTGTGATTACATTGTTACCTCACAGCAAGAGGTTCTCCCGTTCGATTCTAGGCTTGGCTTGGGAGTGCCTACTGTGTGGAGTCTGCATGTCCTCCCCACGATTGGGTAGCATTCAAAAGACATGTGTGCGTAAATGGGCATGGTTTCGTTGAAGGTTGAACGTCGAGCTGGCACCTCGGCATTTCGTAAAAAATCTACTGCCAATCATTAGCGGACCGGAGTTCCGCTGTGCGACCCCTTAGCAGGAAAAAGCTGAAAGACAAACAACTGTGATATGAGTGAAGCAACTAGGAATACTTTAATATGTGGCTACTGTTTCCATGGAATAAACTTGCAGCTATTTTTATTACAGTCAAACATCTGAAATGTACAGATAAGCAGATATATCATCTGAATCAGGGTTGAAGCTATCTGTAGAAATCATCTGACATACATATAGACTTACCCATAACTGCTGGGTGGGTTTGGGAATTGTCTGTTGAAAGCATCTGTCTCTGCAGGACTAGTATGCACTTGCATGATATAAGATGGACTACCTAACTGGACATCTGAGATATGTACAGACAAAGAAGCTATAATTGCTGGAGTTGCTTGAGGAGGAAAATGACTACTGTTAGCTGTCTGCTGTTGCTGCCTCACCTTTCTGGTTTTGCAGAACTAATGTGATTTGTGTGAAGGCAATTGTTCTTCTGGAACAAAGGTAAAATACATCAAATGACCATCATCATGAAATACATTTAATAATCATCATCTTTTACGACAAGCATATGCCTGAACTATACACAGAAGTGGTTATAACTGCTTGGTGGGGGCTGTCTGGATGAAAGTAACTGATCTTCATGTCAGTTGCTCAGTTTAAATAGTCTTCTTTCACAAAATATATTATAAAATGCATCACAGAATATTCCCAGACCCTCAAGTTGTGTTAGTGGATTTTGACACAAACTTAGTAATGGCCTCTGCCCTGAGCCCCACTTAATCTAAAACCATCCCTGCTTAGAGACATGCAGAGAAGGTCACTATAGCGTTCATGGGTAGCTGAGGATGATGTCATTTCTTTAACTTTCCTCCCAAGCCTCAGAGGTGTGCAAGCTTGTGTTGGGCTGGGCACAGCGTGATCATTATTTCTCTAACTTTCTCCAAAAATTCAGAAGCATGCACAGAGAGTAACTATAGCTGCTTTACGAGCAGCATGCTACCTAGGAATAAGAAGTTGGAAACGTTACAGTGATCATTATTTTTTTTTACTTTCCCCACAATCAAACATTAGTTCTATGTACAGATGACAAGTTTTCTGGGGAAGAGGAAGGAAGCATGCTGTTAATAGGTGCCTAAGATAAGTAGGGTGAACTATGCCATATTCTTTTGTTTTTTTTTCAGTTTTTCCCAGTCTGTTATCACAGGGATACACAGACAGTGACTGTCTTCTTGAAGACAGGGATGAGAAGGCTTCCTGAATATATATATATATATATATATATATATATATATATATATATATATATACTGTATGTATATATATATATATATATACATACAGTATATGACAGCAGTAACTTAAATCATATGACTGTGGCAATGTTTGTCTTCACTTTTGGCTCAGTCTAACACCAGTGTGGGATAAACAGAAAGTGACTGTCTTCATTTGGATGGCACAGTGGTGCAGCGGTAGCATTGTCACCTCACAGCAATAGGTTCTCCAGTTCAATTCTCGGCTGGGGTGCCTTCTGTGTGGAGTCTGCATGTCCTCCCTGTGTTTGTATGGGTTAATAAACAACAATACAGGTGATCTCATATAAATGCAGATGCACCATTTTGCCTCTGTAAATGTCAGATCATGCCCGTTGAACTTGGTTAAGTTCGTTGAAAGGATTGTTGAGACCATGGATAAGGGGTATTCAGTCCATGCTGCCTACCTGGTCCTTACAGAGGCTTTCATGCTGGAGTGATTGACAAACTCTCCCAACTCAACATTAATCCATACATAGTTTGCAGGATATGTAACTGGCTGTCGGACAGAACTCATACTATAAAGTTTGGTGTTTTTGCCTGTAAACAGAAAGGCATTACAACTAATAACCCAGAGGATTCTGTCCTTAGTCGTCATCTTCTTGGTATGTACTTTTGAGGCATGAAAGCTGATTTCACTATAATCTGGCTAAGAGAACCAATGACTGCCAGCTGGGGTCCCTCCTAAAACTAGTGACTTTTGGGGGAAAGGTGGTGCATTACACTTAATGAATAATGACAATAATTAAGAGTTATAGACTTCTTTTACTTCAGAAAATGTGTATTAATTCATATGCTCTGATTCTGTCAATGTTTCAAGTTAATAGCACTAATATTTTAAAAATGTCCCTGATTGTCCCTGATTTTTTCGTGACTTGTCCCTGATTTTGTTGAAATTTGTCCCCGATTGGTTGAGAGGTCTGGCTGCGGATAGTTATCAAATCCTGTTCGGATACTCATATTCTCCAGCAAGGGCTAGACCAAACAAATGCTTGCTATGTTAATAATGGGCTCTCCATCAATGCCAAGAAATGCAGCATAGTTTCCTTTGGTAAATCTAGCATTACTGCTGCTTACCATATAAATTATGTCCCACTTAAATATGACACAGTCATCAGGGACTTGGCTACCCATGTTGATAACAGACTCTCCTTTTACCACCATGTCTCTGTGATGGATAGAAAATCCTTGTACCTTGCACAATGTATCCTTCATGGTATCTTGTCAAGGTCCAAACAAGATATAATCACATTTATCCCTCCCTTATTAGACCCATGATTTAATATAATGCCCCCTGTGATATGTAACTTGCTAAGCACCTTAACTAACATGACAGACCCCAATGCGTCCTCACCAAAAAGATGTCAGTTCTCAGTATGCTTAGCGTCTCTGATGTGCTAACATTCCTGGCTATCTACTCAGTGCTGTACATATTTCTGTGGGGTGATCTATGATTAGCTTTCCATGGTGTGAATGGCACAGCACTCCTCAAACTCATTCACATAAATAGAACCAGTGATCAAGCAAACACCAGCACTAGATACCTAAGCCTATATTATCACATCAACAATTCCAGATAGCATGACAGATACTTAGCCTAACATATTTCATGTTTCTGGAATATGCCACCATGAAATATCATACAGAGTACTTCCCTATCGACTTTTAAAAGCCATCTGAATGACTGGATAGGTGATCACAAATTTTCACTTGGAATATATCATGAAAATCCTACTTAGCAGGGGGGACATTGTTAGTCTACCACCAGTGCTAGCTGATATGGCTCAGCTTCTCAGTGGTCATCTTTAGTGTAAGTTCAAGAAAAACCTGTGAACCTCTGAACCTAAGATAAGCTCCTATAGAAAATGAGTTCTACCACTCAGTAGAAAGAGACCACTGCCCTTAGCTATACAGAAGGTTGAAAAAACAGTACTTTGAATGTTGCTATTGACCATTTCCAAATCTAATCGTAAATCAACTTTTCCTGATAAAGGGTTTTTTTACATTGAGTTCCTAACGTATGTATTACCACCAGCCTTGCACTTATAACAACCAACCAAAATGCTTAATTTGACCTGAAGCAGTCCCCATCTATCCATCCATGCATACAGTGTAACCACATTCACAGACAATCCCATGGAACGTGTTTTGTGTACTCTTGAATGAGACTTATTAGTAAAATGTAATGCCATTCTCTCTCTAGGGAAGATCACTATATCTAATCATAATCTGACAAGTGAAAACTGTAGCAACACCACCAAGAGTCAGGGGTCAAATTAAAAATAGTTGGGAACACTTTTTAAATATTGTTGCTATTAACTTGGAAAGTTGACAGATTAAGAGCATGAAAACGACTGCTTCGTTTTCACTAAAAATTGGGCATGCCTTGAAAAACTGTCGCTGCAAAGATACAGCAAATCATCTAGGAAGCAAATAAGCATAAAGCAAACTGCCAACAAGCCCTAACATTACATTGATAACTGCTTTGAATTTGGCCTGTTTAGTATTATTCATGTGTTAACCCTGGCACTTTCTTTATGAGCTCAGACCTCAGCATTATACTATATAGGAATATATTCGTCCTTAACTAGTACAGCAGATACCTACCTGTCATGATGCCAGTTATCAGTCTTCAGCAGAAAGTTTAGGAGAAGGTCCATATTGTAGGATATACCTGATTAAGCTGTCATACTCAGCTCGTCTTGTTTATTGCTTGCCATTGTGCATGTGTTTTACAGGTGTTTTAATTTCTCTGTAAATATATATATATATATATATATATATATATATATATATATTGCTAATATATATATATTGCTAATATATATATATATATATATATATATATATATTGCTTAAAATAAATAAACACATCAATGTCTTATTTATAGAGAGTTAGCGATTTGATTTACATTTGTAGATAAATGTGAAATAAAGCATGACGGATGTTACCTTTGTTCAGAAGTGCTAATTTCTGAAAATTTAAATTAACAGATGACAGCCTTCTAAAGCAGAACAAAAAATATTATGCTTTTTGTTAATATCATTAAAAATGTGCTGACTTTTGACAATGAAACAAAGCTACTGGTTCTCTGGAAATATAAATAACAGCCAAACTGTCATTTTCCTTTGTACAAACTAACCCAAGGCATTTCTACTCATCACAATAAATCTTTTGTTAAATTACACATGTTGATCAAGAAATGACTGACAGACAATATGCCTTGGAAAATAAAATTTGTTACAAAAGCAAGTGTATTATTACACCACAACTGGACATGGTATTTATAAATTTCAAGGTACAATCCCAGGAGCAGTACTATGGAGTTTACAGTGATTACTAAAACTTCTGTCAAATGATATACATTATAAAAATGATACAATTCATTTTCCTAAGGTAGAGCAACTGACTGTAATGATGTTATCCCGTGTTTTTAATGCATGTATGCAGAGCAGACACTAATAGGAAGGCATGCCTCTTCTCCCAGTGTAGTTCTACCCTACAAGAAGATGGGTCGATGGGTCAAAGATCAGTACCAGTGTAACAAGTAGATGAGGTTACAGGATGCATTCTCCCATGATCTCTTGCGCAGTCACATGCTTTGAAAGATGCATGCTAACATGTCTCTCTGATCCACATTTCATTGTATTCTTTATCTGTTTACTGTATCTATGCCATTGTTTCTACTGTACCAGTGCTATATTTCCACTTCCAGAAGGAGCAGCCAATTGGCTGTTGTAGCTGTAACTGTTATTGTTAAATTCCTGCTCTGTGCACTATAGCATTCCATTTATCCGGGCTTCATTGAGCTGCGCATTACATCACCTGCTGTGTTGTTGTATTACTGGACCTACCTTGCCAACAGTCTCTACAAGGCCAAGGAAATGGCTATTCATTTCACTTTGTAAACAACATAAGCTACAGTCTCATTTTGAGCAACATACTGTACTTCCATTATAGATAAATTGTAAATTCGTGCTTACTGGGAAATAATCTTATAGTTTGGGACACATAACTACTTTCTGAAAGAAAATCATTTACTGGTGGTCTGTGCATTTCACTCAATCCAGTGTATACAAATGTGTTATCAGATTGGCTTTTTAGCTGTAATTGGTACTGTTAATTTTTTCTGTTTTGCATACCATTTCATAATATTTGGCTGGGCTGTGCTGATTTGCACATATATTCCATAGTTGCAAGCTCCTGGTAATGAACACGAATTTATTACTTTCCCTATTATTTTTAAAGTACTATTACTAATGAATACCGTATCCAAAACTATGTTACTCCAGGCTACCTTTATGAGTCGATTTCAAAGCATCGAACATCCAAATTGTTGAAACCCATATGGTTGAAAATTCAATCCATTGAACCATTCTGACTGAGATTGCAGTACAGTGGGGGACAGGGAATTTGCCCTTTACTCCACTGTAGTGCAATCTTGGTGTTGGTATATATAATTATCAGGGGGGCTTGCCCCCTGCAAAAGCATTGTTTCTGTTTGTGGGTGTTGTTTGAGTTTGTGTTTTTTGTCAACAGACTGAATTTCTGATCATATGGTCTCGACCATATTAGATTCCACAATTCGGTCAATGGAGAGTTTGAAACAGATCCACCATTACACCATCTGTTGCCAACTAATTTGCACTAGGGAAAGTGAATGCATCATGCTCGCTGACAATAACCTACTTTTAGGTCACACTGAATTCACTTTCAAGAAGTGTACTGAAATTAAAGGATAGTTTCTTGTCAAAACACACTGTCAGAGCAAACCAGGTTGTCTGTACCTGTACAGACTTTGCACCAATATGCTACTCACTAGAAACTAAGACTTCTTATGCTACGTTACTTGAGAAATTCCTACCAAAGTCTCAAAGGTCTCTGAGGCCCAGTGATACTACATTAATCACACACACATATCCAACCTATATAATGCTGCAAAGAAGAGTCATTAAGCTAAAACACCAAAGCCCTAAGGGATAATTGCACCAGTCACACTACATGGATTACTGACTCACAGATGACAACATAGTGAGATGCACTACTCACCTGGCAGAATAAGGAAAAGGTAATGGTGTGCTGCCTCTCAGGTTACTAGGCACTCAAGTCCCTTCAGCCCAGCTACACATACAGCAAGGATTTGCCCATGTGAGAGTGAATGATTTGAGATACACATCACTGTATATGAAAAGATAAACGGCTGAGCTTTCTGAATGTGCATTTGAGGCCAGGATGCAACTAACGGTGAACAGCTTCCTACCTTTGCTGAGAATGATACCACAATATAAAGAATAAATCATTACCTTCAACAAATGAATTATTTTATGGTGTCATTCCAAGGGGTGGAGTGTGTATCTGCATGGGAAATAGTCAGTGACTGTTCTGCATGCTTCACAGGCGATGGCCTACACTTCTGAACTCGGGGCTTTTCTTTATTGGCCAAGACAATCTCCACTTCCAGAGAACCTTTTTAAGGCAATATCACTTGAGCCGATCTACCGGTCTAACAAAACTTAATAAAAGCATTGTAAAAGTGATGGGCTGCTCAGTGTTAGAAGCCTTAATAACACATTGCTTTCATGAAGCTGTCCTCATCCTAGAAGTGATTGGCATGTGCATTGTCAATGAAATTTGATTCCAGTGCATTGAACCCACATTGTCCCTGCCAGGATTCATTATCTACCACTTATTTAGACCTCTTACTTGGGTGTGTCTCTATCACTGCTGTTGATGTGTCCATGTTCTACTGAGATTCTTTCACATCTAAACTTATGCAGTAAAATAACCTTGATCTCCTCCACATTTATTTATTTTATGTATTTATTTACCGTTTCCTAACTGGGTTGGTACACTGGTCCAAAACGGTCAAAATACAAGCACAGTTCTAAGTACAAAAAAATTTAATTATGTTAGAAATCAACACAAAAGAGATTCAAACTCCTGTTTTTCCACACTGTGCACAGGTATAAATATACAATATCGTATGTAAATCCACCATCCTAATATAGCTTCAAATCTTATATTTACAACTGCTCTCTGAAGAAGGCTATACAGTTGGTGACAACAACACTTCAGGAGATATCTTCAGATTTGCATTCAGCAGGCCACATTAGCAACATCCGGAGCATGTTCAAGATTCGCTTTACATTCTGAGCTCCAGAAGGATCACTGCAGCTTTACCTTGCCCTCCCATCTGCAAAATTTAACAAATTCCCAAGCCATAAAAGGTTGGTGAAAAGTATATCCTTCTTCAGAGAAGAGTCAGAGAGGGAATGCTTAGATTTGCTCATTTTTCTACTAGCCAATAAGTCTCCAGAAGATTTTGACAGAAAAAAGTTGATGAATTTCACAACATTTAGAGGCAACACTAAACTGTTTTGAAATGCTGAGGATGCTATCTTCATCAGCACAGCAGATGAACTGCAAACAAAATGGCAGTTGGTACAATATTTCAGCACTCTGATCCACACTCGTTAATACTGTGGAGGAACACAAGATTTGTGTGATGTTCTTGCCAATATTGCAAAGAGAAATCCGGATCTTCCTGCAGTAAGATTCTGATGAAGTCCAAGCATTCTGATGGACAAAAGTACTTAATCTTTATCCTTTTCAAATAAAGGGTGGATTTGACTTTTCAATGGAGTAGTGTTCTGTCTTGTGGGCTTAGCAACTCAGTTTTGGTATTATTTTGTTTTGTTGGCATTTCAAGTCGCTACACTTTTTATCTTGTGATTATTATACAGATGGCTGGCTGGCTGTAAGATTACATCTGAAATGTTTGCAATTCTTTTTGTCGTGGGACAAGTCCTTAGCACTGTGCCTGAAGACATGAGGATTTGGTTGGCAGACTGCTGAGTAGTTGGGGAGGAGACCTTTACCCTAGCTATAGGAGAGGTAGCCCAATGCTGCACATAAGCCAACCTGGCAGGTCTTACAGCATATGGGGGAGCCACTACTGTGGGTACAAGCCCCTAGGTGAGGGGGGTCTCAGAAAGCATCAAGTGCGACTAGCAATAGGACAGTGCTGGGTTGTTTAGAGACAACAGCCTTTTCTAACCATCACAAAAATTGGTATCCTATCCTGGTATAAAGGAAGGAGGCCATTGCCAAAAGGAATGTAGGTTAAGACATAGCCATAGTCAGACTTATAGTGGTCAGACAGGAGCATTACTTGCCTAAGCAGTTCACTCTAGTCAGAGCATTAGATGGCAAACCATTTCAGGTACCTGTGTGTAGCCCATGAAAGAGAGAAGATGGATATAGCCACTTAATAAACTGAGTGCTACACAAGAGACAAACAAAGAGCCTATTCATGCTATTAATGAAAGGTTGGCTGTGGAAGTTTGCAGATTGATATAACAATTGCTGATTGACACTGTTAAAGGAGTGTCATCTCAATGGCCAAGACAGTTATGACATTAGTTTTGACATTTTTGGGAGGTACGGCAGTTCTATTCCCCATTATAGTAGGTGTGAATCCCTTCTCCTATTTTGATATTTTACATTCTCAGCTTTGTTAGTGCTAATAATATATGGCTATATGGTATAGTGTCATTCAGATAAAGACAGTCACACCACACAAAAGTCCTAACTTTGCCATCCTGTACTTTTAATAACATCACTAGCAGTACATTTTCACTTATTTATGTATAAGTAGAGACATAAACTGAAAGGTGAATATTTAATACAGCACACAGTGTTTGAAACTGTAGACTCATTTAAGGACCTGGGTATATGAGTAGATTCAGCTATGAGTTTTTTCTAATCATATCAACCAATTGGCTAATGATAGTTATAGAACTATAGGTTGTATAAAAAGATTTATAACGTCTAGGAAATCAAACATAATGAAGTCATTGTTTGTTAGCTACATTAGACCCAAACTTGAGTATGGAATAACAATATGGAAGCCCTATAGGAAAACAAGCATGAATAAACTGGAAAGAGTACAGCAGAAATACACTAAGGGCATCCATGGATGTGAAAATCTAAGTTATTATGAAAGACTAAAATATATGAACTTGTACAGTGTCTCTTACAGATATTTAAGAGGAGATCTTATTCATGTATATAAGGCATTTAGGGACAACTACCTCTGGGAATGTTTGGGGTTATCAAAAAGTACTAGCGAATCACCAGATAACCTATGTAGAAGATTCTATAGGAATGAGAAGTGTACTAATTGGTTCTCTGACAGAGTAGCTGATGCTTGGAACAGACTACCAAATTACATTAAAGCAAGTACTAGTTTAGATATTTTTTAAAATCAACCTGGACATTTACTATGGGAACAAGTGTTTTGGCATATTGGCAAGCTAGAAGGGCTTTAATGCCCGTGCTTGAAACATTTGTATGTATGTATGTATTATATGTATGTAAGTGAAAGATTAAACTCAGCCATCATTCATTTTCATTTATATAAACTGCAGAGAGAACAGTGCAGCCATTGCACTGTTGACAAAATTCACATTGAATAACACTTCCTTACCTTTGCATCTTAATCCTTGACGTACCAAGCCCCACAACATTTCTCCACAGTAGTGGCAGAATGCAGGTGATTTGTATGAATGGACATACAACACATGTGGCCGAACGTAAACCTCCGTGGATGCAGAAGCTGTGGGACAAAAAAGAGAAATCAGAATATACAGCTGCTTAGTTACTCTCTCATACAATTTTTCATTTGGGAGTCATGGCAAATCCATATACAGTCATTCAGTTCAGTTTGCAAAATAAAAACTTAAAACATTTGATATCAACCATATGGAATATCTGACATCATTGCTAGTCTATGCCCTGCAGGTCATAAATGTATATATATATATATATATATATATATATATATATATATATATATATATATATACACACACACACACACACACACACACACACACACACACACATATATATATATATATATATATATATATA
>NC_056738.1:530433875-530441375 GCF_019279795.1 Protopterus annectens | reverse complement strand
ATGATTGTTGGCTTCTCAGTGTAAATGCCCTAATGGATCTCAGCCAGTTCCTTCTGGGTAAGTTACCAAGCGACATCCATCCCTGCTATTTCATGGTCATTTAATGTTGTACTGCACTGTTCTTGAATTATAATGTTTTTAATATTATCTTTTTCACTTGTAACTACTTAGTACTGTATTACTAGAAGGGCTTGTAAACTTTATACTCTGATATCACTATCTTTTTCACCTGTGGGTCCTAAGTGAAGTGTACTCTCAGGAAGGGTTGTCTTAATCTGAAAGCTTAGCATCTTTAATAAATTGCACTTGTTCTCAGATTGTGGTTTCATGGTCCAGCTTTGTTTTGGGTTTTTGCAATACAACAACTGCACCAAATAAATAATTGCTAAGCTTCACACAAGTCCACCCCTACCTCTGCAAGCCTGCATGCATGCATCATACCCGTATGTGCTGAAGTTAGAGAAAATATAACTGGCTGTAATAATTGACTAACTAGCTGGTGACATTCTGGGGCGGGGGTGGATACAATATGTGTCACCTTGGGAAGGCATGACTGACAGGTGTGGATCCAGTATGTGTCAGCCTGAGATGAGATGACTTAACTGCCTACTAACTTTGCAATGGATGGCCTACACCTTTCATGTCATAGCTTCTGTATATTGGCCAAAGCCTTTGTTACCACAATAGTGCCTTTTTAGGCAAAGATTGTCTTCTGAACATCCCAACATAGCAAAAGATGCATAAATATCCTTAACTTATCAAGGCTGTTTTACTCACTGCCAGACATCTGAAAAATAAGCTGCCTGATCTTGAGTCTTTCCTACAAATTGAACACATCTGTAATTACAGTAATATAGACATTGTTTAAAAGTAAATATAGATTTGTCTTATACCATGGTTCAATGGCTGTCAAACTTTCGGACTCATGAGTGGCTTTGGGGGAGCATCAGTATTTGTCAGTGACCCTATTATCTTCAGACAGATTCCCATGAACCTCAAACAGAACTTAATGAAGTGCAAATCACTCTAAACAATAAACATTCACCACTTCACAGCCCATTGTGGATCACTTACCATGTCTGCTGATGTCACAAAAAAATTCTAAATGTAATAGCTGAACTGCCGATAAATCACAATAACTTTCTGATAGGGGATCCTAGCTAAGAATAAGTGGGAACACACCTAGTGATTCATTGCCCTAATAAATCCAAACTCCTTAGAACATATAGTCAACTTGCCCACCAGAGGTCCTAATATTCTGGATTTTTCCTGGTAAATATAGCCCCCATCTGCACCCTTCCTACTGTACCTACAGCCCTAGTCAAAATAATCACAAAGTGGCCTTTTCTGTCAAAACTGAAAATACCTCCTTACTGAACACTTCAGAACTTAAGGACTTAACAAAAAAAGCAAATCTCTTAATAGTCCGTAACAAAATTGCAAAATGCCATTGCAAATGTCTCTGCCCCTTCTACATGTAGCTGTAGCTGTCATCTATGTCTCAGAGTTTACTCACATTTACTAAAAGTATAGACCAAACATTCCCTAATATAACCAAATATAATGGAAAATATAAAGAATAAACTGTGCTGAAGATCTATGTCTCAGAGTTTACTCACATTTACTAAAAGTATAGACCAAACATTCCCTAATGTAACCAAATATAATGGAAAATATAAAGAATAAACTGTGCTGAAGATTTACCCACATAAACAAACTACACTAAATGAAAAAGAAATGCTACATGCCAACAAATTGCAACATAACTGCCAAGAAGACTCCAAGAACATCAGTAAAAAGCCAAAAATTACCATTAGGAAGGTCAAACCCAAATGAGAAATGCAAACAGCAGAAACCAAAGATTATTACAAATTATTTGTTAACTGTGTTCGGAGACTAAGAAATAATACCCAACAAACCTCTGAAGTTATGCACAATGACAATACCCATACCAAGCCAGTGGATACTGACAACATAACTATCAGATAAACTTAGTGCTAATTTGAAACCAGCTACAGTCATAAAATTCTACTTATTCCTGAAATCCAACCTCCTCCTAGGATTATCATGTATCATAAACAGCCTGTCCAAAAATACCATGTCCATGGGCCTGATAATATTCCTGGATACTTAATCACTATTGTCAAATATGTCCTATCAGAGATTCTCCTACACATTTTCATCCTAAGCCTCTCCACTATGTGTATTCCTGAAGCATGGAAAATAGACATTGTAATACTCTTATGTAAAAGCATCCCTGTCTTCAACCCCAGAACATACAGACATAGGTTCATAGGTTCATAGGTTCATACTAGGCTATCTGCCCTAGGGCATTTATAAGCCTAGCCAGAGTGTGTTTGGCTTTCGCCACCCATTTTAAATTAATTTTGTTATGCCTTTTTTTGAGGTTAGTATACTGTGCCTCTGTCTAACAGTGACACAGAAGTGATAGCCGGGGTAAACCTACGATCTCCCATCCACTCATCAAGATTCCTCTTGAAGAGAGTCAATGTGGGACTCTACCTAACCTGGACTGGGATTTTATTCCAGAGTGAAGGGAGCCTCTGGATTATGAATCTGTCCCTCCAGCATGTCCTATTTATTTCAGTGCTGAGGTTCAAGTCTCTCGAGCGCGTAGGTCGATGGGATTTGGATTTTCTGAGGTGCAGCATGTCCATTAATTCCAGGTTGGACATGGCTTTATACGTCAGGCACAGATTGCCTCTGAGCAGGTGGTATGCCACTGAGTAGAGCTGGAGTTTCTTTAACCGGGCAGCATATGGCATCTGTTTGAGCCCTTTGATCCTCTTGGTGAGGTACTTTTGGGGTCTTTCCAGTTGCTGCAGGTGTCTGGTAAGGTACATCCCAAAAGGGGCATTGTACTCAATTATGGGCCTGATGAGGGATGAGTAAAGAGGCGATGACCTCCCTGATCTAGATGTGAATCCCTTCATGATTAGGTGGGCTATATAAAATGTTTTTCTAACCACTTTGGCCACGTGGTTGTCAAATGAGAGATTGCTATCAACTTGGGTCCCCAGGTCCCTAATTACTTCTTCTGTACTTAATGGATTACCACCTATGTGGTAATTTGTGGGCACTTTGTTTTTGCCAAAGGGGATGACTATACACTTTTTGGCATTTAGCTTGAGGCCATGGCTCTGGCACCAGTTGTCTGTTTCTATGAGGCCCTTTTGGAGGATGCTTGTGTCGGCTGGAGAGTTGATTATGGCGCCCAATTTGCAGTCATCTGTGAACTTGGTCAGCCACAGTCCTTCCGTGTTGGCCTGTACAGCCGAGAAATATATACCGAACAAGAGAGGTCCCAGGACTGAGCCTTGTGGGACGCCACTTGTAACTGGTTTGGAGTCTGACATGGCTCCAGCAATTCTAACCATGTGGGTTCTGTCCATGAGCCAGTTTACAACCCATCTAGTGACATAGGGGTTTATATTTAAGCTGGTGAGCTTATCTATAATGCCCGAGTGGGGTATTGTATCGAAGGCTTTTGCGAGGTCCAGGTAGGCTGTGTGGACCATCTTCCCCTCGTCAATGGCCTTGGTGACTGTTTCAAAGAAATCGACCAGGTTTAAGAGGCAGGATCTGCCCTTAACAAAGCCAAACTGGGTAGGATCCCGTGTCTGTAGGTCCCCAATATCTTTATTTATGAAGTCCATGATGATCCTTTCCATAGCTTTGCAGACCAAGCTAGTCAGGCTTATGGGGCGATAGTTTCCAGGATCCGTTGAGGCACCACCTTTGTGGAGAGGGACCACTGTTGCTGTATGCCACTCTTTGGGTACATATCCTGCAGTAAGGCTAGGATTGAACAGTAGTTTTATGTTTGGGTTTAGCTCTTCTTGGAGTTCATGTAGGATGCAGCCCGGGACACCTTCTGGTCCCATTGATGCTGTGTTTTTTGCTTTGGAGAGGGCGGCTCTTACCTGAGAATCTGAGATGTCAGGGGGGCAGCACTCTGTTGGGATAGATATTTGCCCTTTTGGTGGGGAGAGGGGGGAGAAGTTTGCACTGAACCTGTCAGCTAGGATGTTGGCAATGTCTGTGGGCTTGATGTATTTTTTGTCATTTTGGACTAATTCTGAGCATATCTGGGAATTCCCACCTAGGTTCCTAACATAACTAAAGAAAGCCTTGTGATTATCCTTAGTGTCCTGTGCAATTTTTCTCTTGAAGCTGGCCTTAGACGATTTTATGAGTGCCCATAGTTTTTTGCTAATACTGATCAGAGATGCCTTCCCTTTTTGGTATTTTGCTCTATCATGTAGTAGCGTCCTCCTTCTATTGTATAGTTTGTTTATGGCTGGGGTACACCAGACAGGACGTCTGCCTTTGGAGGATTGGGTCTTGGTTTTATCTGGGATTGCATGATCCATGCATTCCTGAAGGTGTTCATAGAATGCGTTTATAAAGGATTCTGCGGTCTGGGCCATATTTTCCACAGGCCCGGGGGCTTTGAAGGATTTCGCCTCGGTTTTGAGGCATGTGAAATTTGCTTTAGAGAAGTTTTTCACTGTGGTTTTCTGGGCAGGGCATGGGGTCGGGATGTGAATATCCAGTGAGATTAGTTTATGGTCTGATCTTACCAGTGAGGGATACACTTCTGGTCTGGAGCATAGTGTCCCCATGTTGGTGATGATTAGGTCCAGTATGTTTTCCCCTCTTGTGGGAGTGGTAACAAGTTGTTCCATAGCATTTGAGTTTATAAATTCTAGGAACCTTTGGGCTAGGGTGTTGGAGCTAGAGTAATGCTCCCAGTCTATGTTTGGGTAGTTGAAGTCGCCCAATATAATGGTATTTGGAGAGACATTCATATTTTCCAGTATTCTCAGGAAGGCCAAGTGGGGTTCCTGTGTTTGGGAGGATGGTCTGTAGCAGGCTATAAACTGGAAGGCAGTTTTACCCACAGTTAGTTGCACATGGATAGTCTCTGATGCTTCGTGCTGTGCCACCAACCTGGAGGTCTGGGTATCTTTGACGAATATTGATACCCCCCTCCATTTCTGGTTCGGTCCAAGTTTTGGGGCCGAAAAGCATGGTATGAGGTATAACCTGGTAGTGCTGGGATGCTCTCGGGAGCCTTGAACCAGGTTTCTGTTACTGCACAGATATCGATGTTCTCCATGCTAAGGAGAGTTTCGAGTGCGTGCATCTTGAGGTTTAGGCTTCTGGCGTTGAGTAGCATTACTCTTAGTTTCTTATCCCTTGTGATACCTATAGAGGTGGGTTTGTCTTTTGAGCCTTGCCTAAAAAAGGCACTATGGGGGTAGCAAGAGCCTTTGCCAATATCCGAAAGCCCAGGGGTGACAGGTGCAAGCTGTCCCTAGCGAAGCATCATGGCTTGTCGAGCATGTCATCCCAGGCTGACAGGCATTGGATCCCCTTTGAATGACACCAACACTTAAGCCAATTGTTGAAATTGATCATCTTGTCTTCATATTGTGGCATCATTCTTGGTGAGGGTAAGATGCTACTCAAGGTCAGGGTCATACCGGCCTGGGCTACATGCTCAGAGAGCTCCTCTATGTCTCTTTTCATGTAGTCCAGGGAGGTACGTCTCAGGTCATTCACACCAGCATGGACAATGACTGAGTCATATTTGTACTTGCCTTGGAGTGACCTGAGTGCTTGTGTTATGTGGTGGATCCTAGCGCCCAACAGGCAGCTCACCGTGACCTTCTCCTTGTTCAGACTGGTGAGCGGGACATCGGTGTGCCTGATGATAGAGTCACCTATTACAAGTGTATCAGGTGTGTTGTTTAGCCTTAAGGGCTGTGACTGTTTGGCACACTGGCTTTGTGAGCTATGTGTTGCACGTGTTTTGTTTTGGCGTAGCAGTTGCTTGGGTGTCTGCTTTGGAAGTCTCTGCTGCTTAGGCAGATTTTTATTTAGAGCCTCCGAGTATGTTTTTGTGTGTTTATGTGTTTGGTTTGTTGTCGTGGTAGGTCTATGTGAGACTGGAATTGTAGTGAGTGTGGTTTCTTTCTCCTCCTGACTGGTTACGCCAGTACTGAGTTGAGAGAGCTTAGCCTCCAGTTTGGCTATATGGTTGCATCTCTCACATGTGTTGGAATTTGGACCGGAGAGGAGATTGACAACTGACCTTTGGGCATGCTAGAATAGTATTGGGAATTCCTTTATAATTGAAAAAAAGGGCCAATGGGGAACAAGGTACTCAAGGAGAGTTTGTGAGGGTGTAGTGCTTTTAATTTTTTAGAGCTGACTTATATAATTGCTTTAGTGAGCAAGTGCCAGGTAACTTAAATGCAATGTGTTACAGGTAACTTAAATGCAAAAATGACAAACAGTAACTTTCTTTCAAGTGAAACAAGGAAATAAGTACAGGAAGCAATGCAGATATCACTAGGGATCCACAGAAGTGCTAAAAGGCCACGTTTTAGGTGGAATTAGCGTTTCAGGGAAATAAACAACAAGCATACAAATAAAGCTAGATTCAGCAGGCCTGGATCTAGTCTATGCTACAGCAAACAAGGTGTACCAATTTCAGTAAGAAACAGTTAGAATATGCAGGCACTATAAGCCTCTAACCAGAAATTTCCTGCTCAGAAGGGCAGAGTCCAGCCTCTCCTCCCACAAGAGTGCAGACCGCAATCCTTCTTAATGTAAAATAACTGGCCTGAAGCCCAAGTGCTTAAACCAGAACTAATACACTTTTAGAATAACAGACACTGAGCTCTCAATCAGCAGTTCCCAACTTAGAAGGATGTAAGCTACCTGTCCTGCCACCACAGTGCAGGCCACAAACCTTCCTAATGTAAAACAACTGGTCTGAAGCCCAAGTGCTTAATCCAAAAGACTTAGAAATGATAGCTACACTTTAATCAAGTTACTACCAGCAGTAATAAATACAACTGAATACTTTAAAGAATGCCTGGATTAGTGCTCAAGTTATACAAACAAAGCTAGATTCAGCAGGCCTGGATCTAGTCTATGCTACAGCAAACGAGGTGTACCAATTTCAGTAAGAAGCAGTTCAAATATGCAGGCACTATAAGCTTTAACCAGAAATCCCCAGCTCAGAAGGACAGAGTCCAGCCTCTCCTACCACAAGAGTACAGAACACGAACCCTCTTAATGTAAAATAACTGGCCTCAAGCCCAAGTGCTTAAACCAGAATTAATACACTTTTAGAATAACAGACACTGAGCCCTCAAGCAGCAGTTCCCAACTTAGAAGGATGTAAGCTACCTGTTCTGCCACTACAGTGCAGACCACAAACCTTCCTAAATGTAAAACTGGTCTGAAGCCCAGGTGCTTAAACTAAAAGGCTTACAATGAGTTACACCAAGCAGTAATAAATACAACTGAGTACTTTTAAGATGACGCAAAAGCAAAATAAAGTAGGAAAAAACACAAATACAGTAAGGCTAATTAGTATATCTTGTAAACCAATTGAATGCATAATATCAGACTTTATAAACTCAGAGACTGATAACCTAATTAGTATAGACCCACCACCAA